>NC_057412.1:26877772-27177772 GCF_019320065.1 Cervus canadensis | reverse complement strand
GAAAATATTTAACTTCCCAAGATTCAGGATGCTTTAAAGATCAATCACCTAGTATAACCCCCTCAAGTAACAGATGAATCAACTCTTATCCCCTTAAGTGGATGACTTAAGTCATCCACTTTCACACAGTTGGTTAGTAATAACATTGTTTACCTTTACCCAGTGTATGATTATCCAAGTAAATGGCCCTTTGTGTAAGGACTTCGAGCTTCCCTCGTGGCTCAGTGGTACAGAATCTGCCTGCAGTGCAGGAGACACTGATAGACATGGGTTCAATCCCTAGGTAGGGACGATCTCCTGGAGGAGAAAATGGCAACCCCCTCCAGTATTCTTGGCTGGGAAATCCCATGGACAGAGGAGCCTGGTGGACTACAGTCCATGAAGTTGCAAAGGGTTGGACATGACTGAGCATGCATGCTTGTAAGGACTTCGTATCTTTATAGCATGGTACATTTGCTTTCCAAGTCCCTTCTGGAAAACTGGCCATTCCTTTGGTCAATGTAATCTGGAACTTAAAGTTTGCAAGAGATTGTGACATTTTACAGAGGCAAAAACCTTCAGCCTCCTGATCATCTATCTTTGAAATCTTTTGAATTAAAAAAAAAAAATCAATATCTTTGTCAGCTACTCATTTATGTTTACCAAGCTTGCCATGTTCTAACAAGTATCTCTATATTGTCACGTGAGTCAGCCCCTGGCTGCCACTCTGACCTTGCTGCACTGACACCTCCCTTATATTATTTCAGAATTCTGTATTTTCCATTTTTTCAGATATACTCCACGTCCTTAGATGTTAATGTCAACACTTTTTCTCTTTCTAGTGTCATGTAGTGTCATGTACTGGCCATCAATCCTGGACTTCAGAGGACAGTCAACGCTGATCTTCATAACAATGTGGGAGACTTTCAGCTTACTGAGGAAAGCAGAATGTCCTCCAGGCACCTGCAGAACATAGTCAGCTAGTGAGTTTGCAGGCCTTATGCAGTTTATCTACTCCAGTAGGCAATTCTTTGACTCTTTATTTTTATCTTTTCTTCCACTATATGCCATTTCAGTTTTGGCATTTATATCTCACTTAGTGAGAGCTATCACTTTCTCCAACTTCCAAAAGCCCATCTAGCAGTGTGTTAATACTGTCTTCTCTCATCCTCATCAAAGTATATAACCTGTATTATTATGGGAGAGTGCTTGCAATTGGTCTAGCTACTTCAAGCTCTGATCCCGTGCATATACAATTCCTGCCACTACTATTAAATTAGTAAACCCTGCCTTTCAACCTCTTTCTTTTTCAGCAAACTTAGCACATATCTGTCCAGACTTTACTGTCACTTAATCCTAGTTTTTAGTTTCTGGCCAGGACTGGGATTAGACTAAATCTAAGAAGGTGAAATGTATATTTTCTTTCAAGACAGAAAATAACATTGTCTTCAAGAAATAGAGAAAGACTGACTTTTAATATGAGAGGGTAGACTACTTCTAAAGAATTAATCAATACAGAAATCTCTCTGGTTGAAAGTTTTCCAAGTGCACTGACATAGATTTTTTCATCTCAAGATTTTGGGGAGAGGAGGACAGTGATGTCATATGGATGACAAAATAGGTCATTCCCAATTTCAGTCCCCTTCATGAGAAGACAAACTAGAAACTATTTATACATAAGACACCATTGTGAAAATCTCAGAACCCAGTGATAAGGCTGAAGCATACCCCTGGACCACAGAGACCAAGACAGACCAATAAAAAGGGTAAGAGGAGCAGTCGCACTCTGATATAGCATTCCTTTTCTATGTTTGCACATGATTCACATTGTGTCATTTCTTCATACTTAGAGGGAACAGAACCAGTTCAGACATGACCCTCAGGGATTTTGCTGTAGCCAACTTGGAACCCAAACTCAGTCTTGATAGGTGTCACCACAGCCATGGAGCATAGGAAAAACCCCAGCTCACTCTTGGCTTTGGTTCCAGCTCCTATATTTCCAGCCCCACCTCCCACCAAGGTGACAGCTGCCAGCACACAGGGCGAAGATGCAACCAATGATTATTTCAGATTCAGCTCGCCCACCAAGGCCACTGGACACATATAGACTTCATAGGGAAGCTTCCCACAAAGCTACCCCTTCAAGGCCAGGATATGTAACTGTTTCATCTAATTTCATACAATCAGATAAAGTTAAGCAAAAATGGGAACAGAGAATCTGTTCAAGTGAATGAATAGGAAAAACCTAAAGAAACAAGTAATGAAACAAAGGTAATGATTTGCCAAAGAAAGAGTTCAAAGCATTAGTAATAAAACTGCTAATTGAATTATGAAAAATAATAGATGAGCATAGTGAGAATTTTAACAGGGAACTAGAAAATATAAAAAAGAGCCAGTCATAGCTAAGGAATATAAGAATTGGAGTAAAAAAACCCACTAAAAGGAATGAATAGAAGACTAGGTGATAAAAAAGAAAACATAAGGTCTTCTCATGATCTGGAAGATAAAATAATGGAAATCAACCAATCAGAACTGCAAAAAGAAAAACAAATTTTAAAAAAGTGAGAAGAGTCTAAGGAATCACTGAAACAACTTCTTTATAAGGATCCCAGAAGGATAAGGGAGAAACAGAGGAGGGTGAAAATGTATGTGATGAAATTATGGCTGAAAATTTTCTAAACCTGAAGAATGAAAATGACATTAAGGTAGAGTAATCACCAAGAGTCCCAAAGAAGATGAACCCAAAGAGACCCACACCACAGAGGTCTATCATAGTTAAAATAGCAAAAGTTAAAGAGAAAATTCTAAATACAGCAAGAGAAAGACAGAGTCACATACATGGGAACTAAATATAGCTATCAGCTGATTTTTCTGCAGAAACTCAGCAGGCAAGAAAAGAATGTCATTATATATTTAAAGTACTGAAAGAGAAAAGTCTAAAACCTAGGATTCTCTCCTCAGCAAGATTGCTATTCAGAATTGAAGAAGAGAGATAATGAACTTCTCAGACAAACATAAACTAAGAGAATTCATAGATACTAAACTGACTCTAAAATAAACATTAAAGGATTTTTTAAATGGAAAAGAAAAGGCCACAACAAAGAAGAATTTATATAAAGGGAAAAAAAACCTCACTAGTGAAAGCAAATATATATTGTAAAGGCTGTGGATCAACCACTTAAGTAAGCTTATACAAAGATTAAAACACAAAAATTGCAAAATCAACTATAATAAATGGTTAAAGAATAAACATGAAGAGGTAAAGTATGACATCAAAAGCACAAAATGTGAGGGAGTAAAAATTCATAGATCTTTTAGAAAATGTTTGAAATTAAATGACTATCAGTTTAAAATAAGTAGATATGGCTATAGATCAATATATATGACCCCCATGGTAATGATAAACCAAACATCTACAATAGATACACAAAATTAGACAGAAAGGAAAGCAACCTTACCAGTAAAGAAAATCAAGCACAAGTAAAGAAACTATAAGAAGACTAGAGCAGAAAACAGCTACAGAAATAACCAGGAAACAAGTAACAAATGGAAATAAATACATTACTACCAATAATCATTTCAAATGTTAATTGATGGAGTAAATGTTTCAATCAAAGGACAACACAAAGAGTTCATGAATAAAAACAAAACAAAACAAGACTCATCTGTCTCTATGCTGCTTACAAGAGACTCACTTCAGAGGTAAAGTGAGGGGATGGATAAAGATATTCCATGCAAACGGAAATGACAAGAAAGCTGGGGTAGCAATACTTGTATCAGACAAAGCAGACTTTAAAAACAAAGCCTACAACCAAAGACAAAGAAGGGCTTTACATGATGATAAAGAGGTTAAAGCAAAGGAGGAACATATATTAATAAATATATAAAGCAAATATTAATAGACATAAAGGGAGAAATTGATAGTAACATGATAATAGTAAGAGACTTTAATACCCCACTCACATCAATGGACAGGTCATCCACACAGAAAAACATCAATGAGGTAACAGAGATCCTAATGGACACAGTATACCAGCTAGACTTAAAAGTTATAGGACATTCCATCCAAAAACAATAGAATGCACATTATTTTCAACTGTACATAGAACATTTTCCAGAATAGATCACATGCTGAGCCATAAAACAACTCCCAACAAATTTCAACAAATTTAAGAGGCTATAAATTATATCGAGCATTTTTTGCAACCACAATTATATGAAACTAGAAATCAATTACAGGAAAAATACAAGCAGATGGAGACTAAACACCATGCTACTGAAAAACCAATGGGTCAATGAAGAAATCAAATATAAAAAAGATGAAGGAAATTCTGTCATGTGTTGAATCTTGAATGCATAATGTAGGGTAAAATAACTTATACAGAAAAATATGAATACTGTATGATCTTATATATTTATATATGTGGAATCCTGGGGAAAAAATGAATTCAAAGAAACAGAGTATATTGGTGATTGCTTGGGGGTGGGGAAATGGTGAGATGTTGGTCAAAGGGTATGAGCTTCCAGTTATAAGAGGAATAAGTAGTGGAGACCTAATACATAACTGGGTAACTATAATTAGCAATACTGTATAGTATACTTGGAGGTTGTTAAGAAGTAGGTCTTAAAAATTCTTACCATAAAAACAAATAATTGTGTGATATGATGGCTGTATTAACTTATTATGGAAATCATTTTGTAATATATATGTATATCAAAACCATCACACTGACACCTTAAACTCACATAAATGCTGTATGCAATTCTATCGCAATAAAGCTGGGGGAGAAAAGAGGGGTCTCACTCTTTGCCAATCAAGACCCTAACCTTGGCATAGTATATTTGCTGAACTTGATAATTCAGTCTTCTCTAAAGCTCTGATCTTCTTGTAGTTAAGTTCTGGGTCTCATCTTGTGCTTTTTACATCTGGCTGTAGGGGATGAAAGTCTCTTCAGGTTCTACAGAGGAAACTGCCTGTTTTTCACATTTCACTTTAAATTGGTGATTGATAGCCTACTCCTTTGTCTGTCTTTCCCAGTAACTTGATGACATTCAGCAGCAGCCATTCAATTCTATTGTCCTATATTTACTGCCTGCTCTGAGCTTCTCTGATTTCCTTTAGGATTAGCTGGTTTGGTCTCCAGGCCTGAATATTCAATGGAAAGACTAATGCTGAAATTGAAGCTCCAATACCTTGGCCACCTAATGCGAAGAACTGACTCATTAGAAAAGACCCTGATGCTGGGAAAGATTGAAGGCAGGAGGAGAAGGGGATGACAGAGGATGAGATGGTTGGATGGCATCACCGACTCAATGGACATGAGTTTGAGCAAACTCCAGAAGTTGGTGATGGACAGGGAAGCCTGGCGTAGTGCAGTCCATGGGGCCGCAATGAGTCAGACACAACTAAATGACTGAACTGACTGAGTGACTGAGCTTCTCAATCACCAAAGTTATTGCACCCATCAATGCCTTCCCTTCTACTGGTGTGTATCTTAGTTCATCATTGGTAAAAACTTGACAAATTGCACAATTACATCATATCAAGGAATATGTCTTGACATATATCATCACACATAATGAAGTATGCATCGTCATCTGACTGGCAGGTGATCAAGCCCCAAAATCTTTTAGAATCTGTTTCCTTAGACCACCCAAATTTGGGTGCCAACTCTTAGGCTTCATTCACTGTGGAGCAGAACCTGGGATAGAGATTTGAATTCAAGAAATTTAATGTGATTGAGATTAACACCCATGGAAGAGTAAGGCAAGTAGGAATGGACCAAGAAAAAATCTAAGCTACAATGCTGTTTTAACAAGAGACAATCAATTCTATGAGACTTCCGAAGTTGCAATGGTTCACAGTTGTATCCAAAAAACACAAGGGGACCACATAGTTTATTCCCAGCATGATTCAATCAAGATGTATGCCTCAGGGAAGATAAGCATGTGTGAGGCAAATTCCTTTGTCTGAGAGCAATTCCTGAGGGTAGAATTAGCTATGAATAGTAACTCTTGTGTCATTACGGGAACTGATCCCTGAAATGAGATCTAGGTGACACACAACAGCATTCAATATAAATACCTTGGTGAAAACTTTTTATAAATATAAGTGATAATCTCCAAATTTATTACATCTCCAAGTGCTGAATTTGTTTAAAGGATATCTATTTTAAACTTCTTTTTAAAGTTATATAAACTCCAACCAAATGAAAATCACTTTTAGTTTGTAATGTAATCCCTCTAAGATGTATTAAAATTGTTTATGGCTCATAATAATAATTTTAAAGACTTTATGTTTTATTAGGAGTAAAGAACCAAAGAACAGAGTTCTTATCAATGAAAACACTATGAATTCTTCAAGAAATAGTGTGAAACTCAGCTTCTCTGTTGTTAATTAGTATATTTTCACTGATATTTTCAAACATACAAACATTCAAAATTGAGAAATCCCACTCTTTATTGGGATTTAAAATATATCTGTATGGAGCATAATAAAGTTTAAAGTAGAACAATAGATTGATTTTTTTTTCCTAAACATCTCCTTTTTCAATGAAAAACATTTTCTAAGATTAACCACTGTAGTTATTAGGCCTTTTGAGAGCACTCTGAGGGCTGAGAACAGTTAAACAGGAAGGTGGGAAAAAGAAAAATAAAGATTTCTCATTAGAAACTTTAGTTTCTGAATTCTAATTTAAAAAATGTGAGTATATGTAAGTTTAGGATCCATTTCCCATGACATATATCTTGCACCACTGTAAAACCACTCTCACAAGACCCTTTTATCATGAAGTCAGATAATTGTCTGTACTATATTTTCATGGTTTTCTGCCTTCTCCAGAGTTCAGAGTCTCTTAAGGCTGTAGGAGTGTTTTGTCTTTGTTAGTGATTGTACTTGCAAGATTCAGTCTAAGCCTCCCTTTAAAAAAAATTTTAAAAAGTTCTGACCATTTCCAGTTTTCATATGTTAACTGGAGAAGTTCAAATCCAGTGCCCTAAGTCGGATAGGAATAGACACCATTCCATCCCTCTTTTTTTTTTTTTTTTTAAAGAAGCTCCCATAGATATAGATATCAATAAATGCAAAATGATAATGGAGGAAAAAGAACATCCAAGAAAGAATGGGAAACCTAAAGAAGACAGAGTCCACTCTGTTTTGCTCTCTGCAATAAATTTCTGTGTAAAAAATACATCTGTGTATATAGATGCATAGACATAGAATTTCTCAGATAAAAGAGAAAACAGATGAAGATGTTCCCTGCCCTTAATTAGGGGCCACCAGGGAAACCCCTAAGAGTGGTGACAGATAAACCTAAACTAAACTAACCTAAACTCAGTACACCCCAGGGAGATAGCCAATACTGTCAAAATTCTGAGACCTCATGAAAAGTGAAAGTGTTAGTCACTCTGTCGTGTCCTATGCTTTGCCATCCCGTGGACTGTAGCCCGGCAGGCTTCTTTGTCTGTGGAATTCTGCATGCAAGAATACTAGAATGAGTAACCATTCTCTTCTTCAGGGGATCTTCCCAACCAGGGATCAAAACCAGGATCCTCCTGCATTCAGGTAGATCTTACCATCTGAGCCTGGGACGTCCCATGCTCAGTAGTAAATTAAGCCTCAGGGTCCCATCTTAGCAGTAATAAATAGCAATATAACCCAATACAATCTAAAGAACTATCCATGTAAACATTATGAAGCAGACCCATTCCACCCCAACCCAAAACAGCGAAGAGTGAACCAATCTCTCTACGCCACGATATGGCTGGGTGAGGATTAGGTTACAGTGCTTTTAAAGACCTTTGCACTCATCTCGACAACGCTAGTAAAGTAATGCTCAAAATTCCTCCAAGCAGGCTTCAACAGTCGTGAACCAGAACTCCAGATGTCCAAGCTGGTTTAGAAAAGGCAGAGAACCAGAGATCAAATTGCAACATTCGCTGATAATTGAAAAAGCAAGAGAGTTCCAGAAAAACATCTATTTCTGCTTTATGACTATGCCAAAGCCTTTGACTGTGTGGATCACAATAAACTGTGGAAAATTCTTAAAGAGATGGGAATACCAGACCATCTGACCTGTCTCTTGAGAAACCTGTATGCAGGTCAGGAAGCAACAGTTAGAACTGGACATGGAACAACAGACTGGTTCCGAATAGGAAAAGGAGTATGTCAAGCTTGTATATTGTCACCCTGCTTATTAAACTTATATGCAGAGTACATCATGAGAAACGCTGGGCTAGAGAAGCACAAGCTGGAACCAAATTGCTGGGAGAAATATCAATAAATCTCGAATATGCCAGATGACAACCACCCTTATGGCAGAAAGTGAAGAGGACAAAGGCCTTGAATGAAGTGAAAGAGGAGAGTAAAAAATTGGCTGAAAAGCTCCATTCAGAAAACTAAGTCAATGCCATCTGGTCCCATTACTTCATGGGAAATAGTGGAAATAGTGAAAAGCATGTCAGACTTTATTTTTGAAGCTCCAAAATCACTGCAGATGGTGATTAAAAGACGCTTACTCCTTGGAAGGAAAGTTATGACCAACCTAGATAGCATATTGAAAAGCAGAGACATTACTTTGCCAACAAAGGTCTGTCTAGTCAAGTGGTCAGGTATGGATGTGAGAGTTGGACTGTGAAGAAAGCTGAGCACTGAAGAATTGATGCTTTTGAACTATGGTGTTGGAGAAGACTCTTGAAGAGTCCCTTGGACTGCAAGGAGATCCAACCAGTCCATCCTAAAGATCAGTCCTGGGTGTTCATTGGAAGGACTGATGCTGAAGCTGAAACTCCAATACTTTGGCTACCTCAAGTGAAGAGTTGACTCATTGGAAAAGACCCTAATGCTGGGAAGGATTGGGGGCAGGAGGAGAAGGGGATGACAGAGGATGAGATGGCTGGATGGCAACACCAACTCGATGGGCATGAGTTTGAGTAAACTCCAGGAGCTTGTGATGGACAGGGAGGCCTGGCGTGCTGCAATTCATGGGGTTGCAAAGAGTAGGACACGACTGAGCGACTGAACTGACCTGAACTGAACTGAAAGGAAGCCTTACAACCAACATATAAGCAAGCTCAGGCTATCCTGCTGGGCAATGAAAGATGGAGGAGAGAGACTCCAGCCATTCCAAACAAGGCAAGTAAACCAAACAACTACAAGGAATATTGTCTTAAAGATAGGTGAGTTCAGATAAACCTGGTTCATTGCAAAATGACACTCAAAATTTCTAACCCATAAAATCATCAATTAAATAAACTGTTACTGTTTTAAGCCATTACGTTTTGGGTTAGCTTGCTATACCACAAGATGTAACTAATATGTCTACAATGAAATTGTTTTGTTATATATTTTATCAGATTTTAGGCATAGGTACTAGTTACCTAGTGCCCTATCATCAGAAGAGGAAATCACTGAAAAATGCTAGTATTTAAAATGTTTAAGTTTGCAAGTCTAAAACAACTTTGAGTGGAAAGCTTTTGTAAGGCTAAAGTTAGAATGACTAGGTACAGAACATATATGTTCAAAACAAATTGTGCTCGTGTCCATAAATTCTTGAACCTTGGTGACTATTGATCTCAAATCCTCTAAATCACTAAATAACAAACTTCAAATATATATTCTACATAAGTACATGTACAGTGTACTAATTGTTATTCCCCTTTACCCACTCCAGTATTCTTGGGCTCCTCTTGTGGCTCAGCTAGTAAATAATCTACCTGCAATGTGAGAGACCTGGGTTCGATCCCTGGGTTGGGAAGATCCCCTGGAGAAGGGACAGGCTACCTACTCTAGTATTCTGGCCTAGAGAATTCCTTGGATGTCCACAGGGTTGCAAAGAGTCGGACTTGACTGAATGACTTCCACTTTGAGTTTCAAAGTCATTGTTAAAATGTTGAGAAATATGCACTGCAGGCAAACCCTTACTGTCTGAGCCACGAGGGAAGACCATATATATTTTTATTTTACTTTAGCAAGTTAAGAAAAAATCATACAATAGGAAAGATACCTAGTGAGAAATTTTCTTCACTATTTCCACAAAGGACTGCAATGTTAAATGTCCAGAAAATCAATAAACATGCTTCTCTCTTTGAACTAAGGAACATCCTCATGAAAAAAGATGTAGGGAAGAATCTACTTGAAGAGAAAATTAAAATAAGTAGTTGTTGAAACACAGCAAAAAAAAATTATTCCAAATGACTGGTACCTCTTATTTTATGATATTTCATGCAATATTCTAATATTGCAGGTTCAATGTGACACATCAACACCCTAGACTTTAAATAATTAAGGACAAAAAGCAGTAAGAATTAACAGTATAGCTAGCTTGCCTACAGGAGGTAAAATAAAAACCCATAACTTTGACTCATTTCAATGTTAATAGAAATGGCTAGTTTATGTTAGAAATGTGAATCTCATCACCACTGGATAACCTGTTATTGGTATGAATAAGATATATCTAGTACACATTTTTTAACACCATATCAGAAGCAGTAATTCATTGACTACCCATATCATTTACAAGCTCTAATTTAGGTTGTAAGAACGATTGCTTCCATTATAATTAATTCTAGCCAGGGAGTTAATCAGGCGTTCATCTTTATTGGTTCACGAAGTGATTAATATGTTCTTGTTTGTTAGGGTGAAAGAAGACAGCATGTCTGATTTGGACAGGTCAGATCTTATGGCTCTTATGTCAAGTTTTAAAACAGACCAATAAAAAGGGTTATTTTTGCTTTATGTGAAAATTATGGGGGAAGTATTTCTGAAAAGCATATGAAAAGAAGAGGTCACCAAAAAACGTACTTCAGATTTCAAGTGAAGGATTGAGAAGAAAGATATTCCCCATAAATTATATGATGAAAGGAAAGAAAAGTGACATTGGTATGTAGATGAGTTTGAATCCTTTATAACTGTCATATCAGAAAACATAGCCTTGTTCATAGAAATAATTAGGTCTAAAATATGGAGTTGGAGTGGGAGAGGGGTAAAGGCACTATAATGGGTCCTAATAGTTTTTAATGTTTGAAGGATGCCAACAAAGTAATGTTGAAAGGTGAGTTATTCCATTCATCCTACTAACTAACTCACATGTGGGCTTCACTAAGGAATCCTGCTGAATATATCTAGAAGTTTTCAAGTGAAATCAAAGCAAATTAATTCTCACAGGGTGGTAATTTTTCTTTGCATTTATTTTCCCCAGCATAACACTCTTCCCATCAAACACTTTGGAGGCATGCCTATTGAGGGCTATAATGTATTCTCACATCACAAGACAGTCAGTACATGTAGATAGATATGAGTTCACAGAGATCATTTATTTATTTCACTAATGATCTGTCAACTCCTCTCCCTATTGTAATAAATGGCTAAGTGGTTACCTAAGCAACAGACTAAAGATTTTTCAGGAAGGGTGTGACCACCTTGTCCATTTTAAAGATATCTGGAAGCAAATATATTACTCCAGGTTTAATATAATCCTAATAACAGATCAATTAACAAGTGATTACCTGCTTTACATAGCTCTTATTGCCTCATTAATTTTTTGAAAAATGTTCAGGCAGTGTAATATCTTTTTTCATTTGTTACTGTTATAAAAGTAGTCAATTAACTTTTAAATCACTCATTAGAATAATTTAATGTTATCATCCAGGAGTTATATTATAGTTGCTAGTATTTTCAGTGTTTTAATCAAGGTATCCATATAATCCCAGAAATCTTTCTATTTGTGATTTATACCATGTCCAACAAATGCCAACAACATACAGGTGAAACATAATTTTCTTAAGTATCCTTTTTCAGATTAATTATTAGGAATATATGTTAATACACAATAGGGCATTAAAAGAATTCAGCTATTCAGGTAATGTTTTTAGCATCAACTATGAATAAAAATCTAACAACTCTTGGGGAAAGAAGATTGATCAGGCCCAGAAAAGCTTTAAAAGAGCCACGCAATTAGGGGGCATTTAAGGGTAACTTTAGACAACAAGACTAATAAATACTGGAATTTCAAACTTATAAATACAGCAGTTGAAAGGTAAGATAGTGCATAAGGAACTGGAGAAACAGAACAAAAAAAAAAAGAAGAAGAAGAAGAAAACAAACTATGAGTAGCAGTCTAATCCAAAACTATATCTGAGTCTCACTATTTTTGTATCATTTTAAATTGCTCTTGATGCAGGGACTTTTAATCTTTCATCCCAGTTTAGTCATGTATTTTGCCTACCAAGATAGAATTTAAGCTATACCATGCTGTTCCTCACTCCAGTATTTTGGTTATCTGATGCAAACAGCTGACTCATTGGAAAAGTCCCTGATGCTGGGAAAGATTGAGGGCAGACGGAGAAGAGGGTGTCAAAGGATGAAATGGCTGGATAGCATCACCAGTGCAATGGACATGAACTTGGGCAAACTTTGGGAGATGGTGAGGGACAGGGAGGTCTGGTGTGCTGCAGTCCATGGGGTCACAAAGTGTCGGACACAACTGGGTGATTTAATAACAAATGCTGTTCCTTGATCTAGTTAATATTCCATGCAAAATTCAAATAACAACATATCGTCTTTATGGAGTAAGTTTACATCATGTCAAGCTGTGGGTAATACTTTAGAAAAAATATAACTTTAATCTCTGAGTAAACTATATCTGCATCCCTATCTTGGAATATTTGCTAGTAGTTTGGTAAATGAGCTGTATTAGTGAATCATTACTAACAAATCATGTTGTTTCCTATCTAGCCTTAGGTCAAATTAGTACAATAAATCCTCTAATCTATGCCAACCAAGAACATGTTATCTATTACACGGTAAGACATTTGTTCATCACTTTCATTTCAAATGTATTGAACAACTGGACAACAAACAATTGTTTGTTAAACCTGTAGGAATAGAATGTACTTTTTATGTAATTGCCTTGTAGAAAAATGGCAACATAATATGAAAATCTCAAATGAAAATTACTTTTAGTAATCTTAGTTACAGATGCCAAAGTCTCAGTTGAACTATTCCTTTGCAGAGCCACACATTTTCCAGGGACTTAATGAAAAACCAAGCTTAGAAATGGTTGCAAGGTGTTCTTTGGCTTTATGATGTTTAAAATCAAGACTATGAAAATAATAAAGTAAAATCTTAGAATAAGAAAATTAATATAATTAGTTGTGTTATTTCAAATAATTTTCAAAACAAAATTCTTTCATACTTGGAATTGGGAGAAATGTTAAGAGCATATTCAAGAAAAACTTTTTTTAAATTATATTTGTAAGTCAGATTTTACAAAGTGAGCGCAACCATGGTTAAACTGTCACTTAAAATAACTTTAAAAAGTGGGTTGTATTGATTTCTGCATGGCATCTGTTAAATGTTTTATTTGAGAATATTCTAAAATGTATTGTTTTATGAATTGTTATGTGAAGAATCTCTTCCTTTGCAATGAATAACCAGGTAATAAGCAAAAATTTATTTGACAAATATTTAATGATATTATCACATCTTTCTAGAATTAAGACTATTGACAAAATTTTTTTGTTACTTGCTAAAACATGAAAATATTTTTTTTGGACAAATCACTTCCTGTTTAATCTACTTCTTTTGTTATAAATAAAGTCACCTTCTGTATATCTTATACTCAGAAGTTGCATCTATTTTGACAGAGACATTAGAGAAAAATAAGCATCAAAAAGAGAATTGATAATGGATTTGTCAATACATGGAAGAACAAAAAAGTAACCTAGTTCCATGTTCAAACTCAAAGAAAAGGATGGACCTATAATAGCAAAATTTCATGGATTTCTTCAATCATGAAATATCCTGTTCTCATAAAAGACGGCACAAAGAATTCCATTATATCGTATGCACATCTTTAACTTTTCCATTTTCAAAGTAGGCTTAGAAAGAACAAAGGACTTAGAACTGTTCAATGACATTATGCCAGAGGAAGTACTGTACTCGGGGTTCCATTCTGCCATCTCAAAGAGATTTTTTTTTTAGCTGTCAGAGTGCTTTTTAGCCTGTAGATAGTGTATGAGCAGGGAGAATTCTGTTTGTTCTTTTAAAAATAGTCCAAAACATTTCAGTCTTTGTGAAAATTTCTTGAAGCTTAAATAGGAAATAAATTCAAAGTCAAATTCCCTATTAAGCCATCCATGTTACTTGTTTCTTATTCCACTGAGAACAGTATATCATAGTTCTACTGAGACTAAAATAAGCTCAATATAAAAATGGGAATAAACTATAGAAAAGTCTTTGATTTTACCTGAAAGTCAAACAGATCTTGAAGTTATACAAGGACACTTCTAGTTTTTTCTTTTGTTTTTAAGGTTACGAAAATATTACAGTTGCCTGTTTTAGTGGCCATGTCTTACTTAAAATCACCTTATAGGAAAAAAATAAAACTTGCCTACACACGTTTGTATGCCTTTATATATAGATACGTGTGTGTGTATAAATTTGGAGACCTATGGAAAATATACACAAAAATTTGCCCTTCATTTATGAAATATTTCACTGAAATATCATTTCTTAATTGTTGGGAAAAATCAGTGGGAAAATAGAATTGCTGGGTCAGTGGAGTTAACTTCAAATAACAAAACTTTTATTTTGACATTCTTAATGTATCAAAGACTCAATTTTAATATTTAATGTGGTCAATTCTAAGGTTCTGTGTATGACTGGATTTTTGGAATTCTGAAAGATTTCATTATCATATACTATACAAAGAAAATAAAATTAAAAGTTTAACTTGATAAAAATTTGATACATCATTTCTGGTCATGCAGTATTTCATTCTACTTAATGGTGATGATATGAAGATTCATATCATCTACTTCTGAGTAGCACGGGAACGTCCTAATGAAAAAGAGAAGTAAATTAATATATTTTCTGGAGGTCATCTGACACAATTTTTGAAAAATAGTAAATAACACTTTTTCAGATCTTAGATGTTGGTCATGGTATTTTATCTCCAAGGGAGTATTAACATACAATTCTGAGGTGCAAAGAGCCCAATGACTATCAAGTTTCAAATATAGGAGATTAAATATTATCTGAAATTTGAAAAAGAGTCTTAATTTTATTGCATAAATGTATTTTCTGAGAAAGGTGGTATTAGAATATTTTAATGGTATCATTCATACTTCATCACAATTTTGCTGATTTCTAATACTTTCTCCTTCTCATCCTCTCACAAACACACACACGCACATGTGCATACACATTGACAGCAAGAGTCAGTATTTTGTTCTGATATTTTTCCAACAGCAAACTTTGTCTCTTTTTAAAAATCTCTTTAAATTTTAAAATACTTTAAAGGATTTCTTTATTACTACTGCACTCATAATTTTTACATCATATAATGTTTAAAACATTCACAAAATATTCAAAAAACTTATATAAGGAATTATGAAAGGATAATAACAAAACGAACACTTGTCAGTTGCCACTCAGCACAGCATGAGAACTTTCGTTACCTATGTATTCGTTCCCTAGTCTCATGTATGTACTCTTTTCCTAGCCCAGCCCCCTTATCCTTCCATTTTAGGAAAAAATCCACTGCTCAACTATCCAAGAACACTTCAAACTGATTTTCTAAGTGATTGAACAAATTTAAATATCCAAAGAAAATGAATTGAATTCTACTTTACTCTGTATCACCATTTGTTATTTTCAGATGTTTACATTTTTTCAATATACTGATTTGCATTTTTCTGATGATTAAGTAGGTTAAGTATATTTGTTTTGGCCATATGCTTTTCAAGTTCAGTAAAAACATGTTGTATTAGTTACCTAGAGCTGCGTAACAGCTCACCACAAACTTAAGTCATTAAAAAAAAAAAAACATTATCTCAGTATTCCCATGGGTCACAAGTCTAGGCAAGGCTTAGCTAGTTCCTCTGCTTAGAGTTTCACAATGCAAAGTGATGGCCAGCCTGCATTTTCAACTGGATACTTAAAATTGGGGAAGAATTCATTTCCAAGTTCATCCACGCTATTGGCATTCTTCATCTTGTATGACTATAGGACCGAGGGCCTAGGTTCCTTGACGACTGTCAGGGGAAGACACCTATAGTCCCTAGAAATTATCCTAGTTACTAAAGTATGCCGACATTTCTCTGCCATAAGGACTTTCTCAGAATGGTAGTTTATTTCATTAAATATGCAAGAAGTCTCCAGCACGTCTGCTAGCAATCTTATGTAAAATAATCCTGAGATTGACATTTCATCACATTTGCCATATGTTGTTGGTTAGAAGTAATTCACGGGCCCTGCCCATACTCAGAAGGAGGGGATTGCACAATGCTTGAATACAAGGAGGCAGGAATGTTGGCAGGGGCCACCCTAGCACAGGTCTGCCATAACTGTTCATGTTTTTAGTCTATTATTTTATACGATATTTTTATTCTTGGAAGTTTATTTATTTTTGTAGCTATTGTTATTTTGTCAGTTATTTATGTTGCACATATTCACTGCTAGCATGTGACTTATCTTTCTACTTTTTGATGAAGAAACATTCCTAATCTTAATGTAGTCAAATTCATCAATTATTTTTCTATAATTATTGCTCTTTAAAAAGGAAAAATAACCAAAATATTTCTTTAAAAATTAAGTTTTGAATTTTAATTTGAATTGATGTTTCTAAATTCTAACATCTGTTCTGTGGGTCAGTATATACAGCCATTGGCTTAATGTTATACTATATTAGCTTTATAAGAAGCTTTGATAACAGATAAAGAAAATCTTTTTTTATTATTATTATTTTTCAGTTAGCAGTTTCAGTTAGCTATTGTTAGCAGTTTCCTCTGTAATATACATTTTAGAACTTGTTGTTTTTCAGTCACTAAATCATGTCCAACTCTTTGCAACCCCATAAACTGTAGCACACCAGGCTTCCCTGTCCTTTACTATCTTCTGCAGTCTGCTCCAACTCATGTCCATCAAGTCGGTGATCCCATCCAACCGTCTCATCCTCTGTTGTCCCCTTCTCCTCCTGCTTTCAACCTTTCATCAGGGTCTTTTCCAATGAGTCAATTCTTCACATCAGGTGGCCAAAAGGATTGGAGCTTCAGCATCCTTTCTTCCAGTGAGTAAAAGGGTTGATTTCCTTTATTGACTGATTTGAACTCCTTGCTGCCCAAGGGACTCTCAAGAGTCTTCTGCAACATCACAACTAGAAGGCATCGATTCTTTGACACTCAGCCTTCTTTCAAGTCCAACTCTTACAATTCTTAATCTTAGAATTAATATCTTGTTACTATCTACCATCTTTCAACATTTCAGTTGAGTTGTGTCAAATATATAGGTCAAACAGGAAGACAAAAATTTTGTTATGGAGTCTTTTCATGAACATATAATATTACTTAATTTAAATCTCCTTTAAAGTTTTTTGATGTAATTTTATAATTTTTATTCAGTTTCAGGCATATGCTTTAGTTTTAATTTAAGTTAACATAATATTGTTACCATTGTAAACTTTTTTATTTAATTATTTTTTTTATGGATTGTGATATCTGAAGCAAAATCGCAAAAGACATTGAGGCTTCTGTCTTGTTATCTTAAATTACTTGCTCTGGGGCAAACCAACTTCAATACTATGAAGACACTTAAGCTAGCCTGTGGAGAAATCCACCCAGAGAGGAACTAAAGCCTCTTGCCAACAGCCACCAGCAAAGAATGCTGTCTGCTAATAGTCCCATGAGTGAGTCATCATGGAAGTGGATCCTCCAGGCCCAGTCAAGCCTTCTATCCCAAGGCAGCATCTTGACTACAGCATTTTGAGAGTATTTGATCCAGAAACACCCAATGAAGCTACCTCTGAATACCTTACCCAGAGAAACTCTAAGCTCATAAATGTTACTGTTTTAAGCTACTAAGTTTGGGGGTAATTCATTATACATCTTTCAAATAGGTTAGCAAATATTAAAAGAAAAAAATAAGATAAAAATCACATGAGAAATTAATCACCTTTATTCAATGAAATCTAAATTTATACAACAATAACATAGAAGTTTTAGCTATCATATTACACATTGAAATATGTAGGGGTGTACATAAACAGACATTTTCATGCATTGCTGGTGGTGATATAAATCATAGAATCCTCTGAACAAAAAGCCTTAACACATGTATACTGACTTCTGGTTCAACTGGTTCAACTTCTGATTCAACTTAGTACATGTGCTAAATTTTCTCCCTTTATAATCAAAATGCCAATCAGCAAATGGGACACAGTGCTCAAACTAATTTCAGCCTACTGCAAAAAAAAAAAAGGAAAAAGCAAACCTTCAGACAACAATGAAGATCCCTTCCAGATAGACACCAAGAGCTGAAGCTCCTTCCTTGCTTCCCTTAGGCAACCAGACTTTTAGTGTGGCAAATTCAGACTCCAGAAAATCTCAACTTTCTCTTCTCCTTTCATCATGAATACACTTGAACAGGGACTCACACTGTCATGGAACCAATTTATTTTGACTCCATTTCTGAACACAGGCCTCCTCTGCTCTATTATATATAAGCAAACAGAGACCAACTCAGATACATGAATGGAGCCAATCTGAGAAGCAAAACAAATATTTCCCTATGAGATAACCCTGTTTTACTTGAAGAAGCAGAAGAAAACTTTATCAAATCTATGGTAAATCCCAACCTTCTTAGGAACATCTCAGGTTTAATCTGAAATAGGCCCCTAAATGTGGAAGGCAGAGAGAGATGGAAGAAAGAGCAAGTTACTCCATACTGGCAGGTGGCAGGTTAAATAAGCAAGGGAATTTACATGTGACATTTGTTTTGGGTAGTTACAAGATGCGTAGATCTCCACATCTGTCCACCAAATCTCAGAAATTTATGTAGAGGCCTTAACTGGATTCGGTTGTGCATACCATCCAGATGTCCAATGTGTATACACAATGTCGTGTGTCTCAGTTCAGTTCAGTCGCTCAGTCATGTCTGACTCTGCAACCCCATGAATCACAGCACGCCAGGCCTCCCTGTCCATCACCAACTCCCAGAATTTACTCAAACTCATGTCCATCAAGTTGGTGATGCCATCCAGCCATCTCATCCTCTGGCATCCCTTTCTCCTCCTGCCCCCAATTCCTCCCAGCATCTGGGTCTTTTCCAATGAGTCAACTCTTTGCATCAGGTGGCTAAAGTATTGGAGTTTCAGCTTCACGATCAGTCCTTCCAATGAACACCCAAGACTCCTTTAGGATGGACTGGTTGGATCTCCTTGAAGTCCAAGCGACTCTCAAAAGTCTTCTCCAACACCACAGTTCAAAAGCATCAATTCTTCAGTGCTCAGCTTTCTTCACAGTCCAACTCTCACATCCATACCTGACCACTGGAAAAACCATAGCCTTGACTAGATGGACCATTGTTGACAAAGTAATGTCTCTGCTTTTTAATATGCTGTCTAGGTTGGTCATAATTTTCCTTCCAAGTTGTGTGTCTCAACACCACATTATTATCTCAAGGCTGTATCCTTGGGGTAATGTCTGGGGATGAAAAGGCAAGAGGAACACACATTCCAAGAGGTATCTCCTATTCTCCAGGTCCAGGTAGAAGGTCAGTTAGCAGCTATGTGTTCTCAAAGATTTCTCCCAACACTATATTAACTATGACTTCACAGACTTTAGCAATCAAAGAAACCACCATATCCTGGCCTTTCAAATTGCTAAATGATTTTAAATATTATTGTCCTGTATTGGGATAAAAGAAACTCTTAGTCAATATCATTTGGAGAAAAAAATTAGCATGTTCTTAAATTTATAATCTATAAAATAATCATATTTCTTGATCCAGCAACTGTACTTTTAGGAATTTATCATTATAGACTCATCAGCAAGACACACTAAAATATATGCACAAGATACACTAAAATATAAATGCAATATTTATTGTATAAATAAAGTGCCTAACATTAGCACATCAGTAAATATATGACAGTATTGAAAAGCCACCCATATAATTTTCATTTGATTGAAACTATCCATGGTCTCAACCCAGCTTCTGAACTCATAGTCCCTTTCTCTGAGTCTGCCTAATCACAATTCCAATCCTCTCCTAGTTGGCTGACCCCTTAGCATTTTCTCCTCCCTTTGTAATATGAGATTCAAGGGGCCTCAACTGTTTTCCCTGGAATTCTCAAGACTTTATACATAGATCCCTCTTCACAATATGGCTCAAATAGTGTTAGGTACTGGGATACATATGAAAACTCACAGCCCTGCAGCCCTAATAATTCTACCTTGGCAAGCCTTCTGCTCAGGGTCCTATCACACTCACAGGCAGAGATTTAATGCTAGAAGAGGGTAGCAGCAAGATTATTGTTTGCTCCACCGTCATGCCCTTAAATATCCTGTCTCTTGCCAATTAGCTGTAGTTATATTGGAAGGGAAAGAACTCTTAAAGAAATTACAGTTTATTTCATAAAATCTCATTTTATGTCTTCCAAACACTGCCTTGTTGGAACCTAGGAATCCTATTCTGCATTAAGCCTGGTACTTACAAATAAAAGCTTCATGCTCAATATTGTAATACATTTCAAATCTTATTTTGCACTTGAGTTAAGAAAATGTTTTAGGCTGTATATAACCTCATATTCAGGGCAGGAGGCATTTAAAGCTAATCCTACCATCTGAAAGGTGTTGTGGGATAAAGTGATAAAGAAAGATGGGGGAGAAGCAATCTTTTCTTATTTCATTCATGCAAACTCATACAGAAATGAGAATAAAAGAAAATATGCTAAACCATTCATAGGGGTTATCTGTGTATATAGTCTATTTTTGTTTTCTGGTTTTCTATAGTGAATATGTTTTCCGTGTGATCTGATAAAATTATTATCAAAGATATTTATTTTGTATAACAGTTCTGAGGAATATCTTAGCTTCACTCTTTCTGATATTGTTATTGTTCATCATTAGAATTCCTAGTTCCTTTTTCAAGATCAGTTCTTGCTCCTTTCTTCATCATTTGTACCTGATTATTTTTGGGCCTGGATCCTACCTGATGTACTCTTACTGGGAGCTTACTTTCTAGTTAAGATTTTTTCCCATCAACTCTTTGCTTTTAGTTTTTTCATGCTCTTATTCTTTTTCAATCAAGTAGAATGCCCGATCTTCTGTGATTTTATCATTTGAAGGCTGTACAACCAAGACCCACCATGAAAAGAAGATAGAGGCTATTAAAATCCCTATTCCCTATTTCAACAGAGGCTGGACATAAAAACATTCAGGAAGAAATTCAATACCTGTTTCTTTGAAGTATGTTTTTGTTTCTCTTAAAATACTCCATTTCCCTGGGGTCCCCAGAGTTTCTTGAACAATACCCAAGAGAGTATTTTTAAGTAACCAGTGTGTTTCTTATTTGTTGACTGCTGTTGGAGCTTTCCTTTTTAAATTCAAGATGGCTAAGAACAACTTTCTTCAAGACAACAGGGAATTTGCTTTATTTGAAAGGAGAATATCGAATTTTAGTGGATGATTTTGATGGAAAAACCAAAGGAAGGAAACTTTAATACATACTGAAAAATATGTTTGGATCTACTACCTTGCAACAGAATGGTGCCTCATCCTATTGAGGCTGAAGGTTGGCTGCCTTCTTTCTCTTTAAAATAATGTATTTTGTGTTAATCATTTAAGTTAACTAAAATGTTTTCAAAATATTGGATGGAACTTGTATTGCCAACATTTAGGTGTGCCATAACATGTAGGGCACATGGTAGACATTTTTCCCTCTATCATGCTACAAATATATATTATTTTCCAAAGACTCTTTTGGAAGGTGGATATTTTATATCTATTTCTTTTTTAAAATCTTGGTAAATAAAGGGAAAAGCATTTTTTAGAGATTCTAGTGTTGTTTTTCAGATGAAGTTATCCCAACCCTCTTGTTAAAATTTAGTGAAAGCTATAACTAGAGAAGCATCTTGATATTTGGATCATTGTATGAAAACTGATTTCTGGAAAATGCCAAGACTGTTTATGTTATACAAACTCCTATTCTTCTTCTTCTTCTTTTTTTTTTTTTTAATGAATAGTGGAAGCTCTTTATTCTCCCCCATTCCATGTTTTGTAGCTGATTCACATTTTTTTATTTACAAGACACCTGCCTCCCACTTTACGCATCTTTGAAGCAAAAATCAGGGGATAACAAAGTCCAATTTTAAATTCAATCAGCACACAAGCCATATGATGCAATAGATTCCATTTCAGCCACTGTCTCTGCCTGCATCCCCCATGTGGTTAAAATAAAAACAAAAACCACAAAACTTCCTCTCAGAGTTGAGCATGTACACAGATGGCTAAAATTCAATTTAAGTCTGTCCGGGTGTCGGATTACTGGCAGTAGTGTGGTCTCAGTGATGAGCTTAACCCCTCACAGCCTCCTCTGTGCCCTCAAGAATGCCAATAGGTGATATTTTAACTTCCCTGAGCTCCAAATTTTAGATACCAAAGGGCTTTACAGAGAGACTACTACACAATTACAAATATATGAAATCTCTGCATGGCTCTTGGAAATTAAACTGTGCTGTAAGCTTTCTGTGAAAACATAATTTTATAGAGATCTCTAGAGAAAACAGGATAGAAATGGGGACAAATAAAGCAGTCACTTCCTAAAAGAGAGAAATTATGCTTAGATATATGATTACTTCTAAAAGCAGAATCGATTTCTTTAAGTTTTTCATTTTTATAACTCTAAACCTCACTCAAATGTGTTACACAGTAGTCACAATCTAAATCGGCTTTTTAAAGAAGATACAGGTTTGGAGACCTATTGTTGGCACATAAACTGACATTCTGTCTTCTATTTTGAATAACTCAGAAGGCCAGCATCTCTCACGAAGAATGTAGCTGATTGGAGAAATTCCACAAAGTGAGTAGAAATGACAACTCCTGTTGCCTTTCCACAGGTGGAAGACTTTAATTACTATGGAAACACTATTTCCCATGGCTTACAGAGGAGCCCAAGAAGAACCTGATCCCAGCCTTTCCCTCAATCTCTAAGCCATTTCTGCACCTGCCTCTGTGTTCACAGATATTTCTGAAGTCAGTTCACAGAGCAACTCAATAGAAGGCAAGTTGGGATTAAATTAAAAAAAAAAAAAAAAAAAAAAAAAACAGCCTCTTTCAGGGATTCAGCTGGGTCACAATTTAAATTTCAAGGAATATCAAATCAAATACTGACTGTGAAACTTCATCTTCTTTTTGATTTTCTAATGTTCCGTGTCAATCTAGAAACTTATTCAGTCAAGCTGAAATAACTATAAAGGAGAAAAAGTTTCACCAGGTTATGTTCAGAGAGGGAGAGGGTTGGGATAAATTCCTTAGCAACTAGTTTGGTACACTAAATAAAATACATCACTTTTCCTCTATATAAACACATCAGCAAAATAATTTTACAAAACATTGATGAATGACTATAGAGATCTGGAAATTTTCACTTGATATATAATTTTAGAGCTTTAATAAAAATTAGTCTTGAAATATCTGTAATCTAGTAACAAATTAGTTTATATTAATAATTTAACCCCAATCATAAAATCTATTATAAAGTGTATTATAAAGTGTGGCAGCCTATAATCAAAAAGCTAAGACAGGTAGTAATATCCTCTAGTACAGAGTCAGCATTTAACCACCCACAACAGAATTATTTTCAACAGTGCATTTTTTTCTTCTCATAGCTTTCAAAATTTTATGAGAATGGTAAATTTAGGGGAAAAAACCAATTAGACATCTATTTAGGACTGTGAAACTGCAGAAGAATGTAAGAAACAGCAACTAATTTTTACCAAAGGTTTGTATGGCATTCAGTAGAAGCAAACAAACCATCATAAATTTTTGCCTCACTGATTTTTAGTTTAAATAACTAAAGAAAAAAATTGAGATGGGGTGGAGTTGAATTACATTTAACCTTCAATAACTATGGTTTAAAAAGCACCTGTCTTATACTTGCATCCTGATGCAAGAACTGACTCATTGGAAAAGAGCCTGATGCTGGGAAAGATTGAGGGCAGGAGGAGAAGGGGACGACAGAGGATGAGATGGTTGGATGGCATCACTGACTCGATGGACATAGTATTAGTAAGCTCTGGAAGTTGGTGATGGACTGGGAGGCCAGGCATGCTGCATTCCATGGGGTCGCAGAGAGTCTGACATGACTGAACAACTGAACTTGCATGGTTGGTGGTTTAGTCGCTATGTCCTGGGCAACTCTTTGTGACCCCATGGAGAGTAGCCCACCAGGCTCCTCTGTCCACGGACTTTCCAGGCTAGAATACTGGAGAGGGTAGCCCTTCCCTTCTAAAGGAGATCTTCCCCACCCAGGGATCGAACTTGGATTTCCTACATTGCAAGTGAATTCTTTACCAACTGAGCTACACCAGGGAAGCCCTATACTTGCATTAAAAATTTTTATTTAAAAAAAACGAATCTTGGTTCAATATAATACCAAGATCTTACAAGATCTTCAAAATAATACCAAGATCTTACAGCCATCAGTGATTTTCACTTTCAGAAAGCAGGGACTTGTGCCAGAGAAGAGATCAATTTAGATGGATAAATAGATAGACAGCCAGACTGGCAGGAATGGCTAGAGCCAGGGTTAAAAAAAAAAAAAGACAAGATTTTTCATTTTAACTAGATATTAAACAGTTTACTTCTTGTGAAAACTAAGCAAAGAAGAATGCAAATGTTAAAGACATTAAATTTCAGGCTATATACATTCAGTTCAAAAGCTTTACCAAAAGACAGACTTTAAAATGTGATCTTTAACTCTTTATTTTCTCAGAGATATTGATATATTGAGCTGTGGTTTTCAACCAAACAGAAAATTTCAGATGGAAAGCAACCCCTTGGTTCAGCAAGGGTGTGCAATGACTCCTGGCCGTTATACCAATTGCTTGTTTTTTTAAGACTGACTTATTTTTTATTTTGATTTTTTGGCTGCACTGGTCTTCATTGCTGCTAGAGGGCTTTCTCTTGCTGCTGGTGAGCAGGGCCTACTCTTTCATCACACGACACAGGCTTCTCCTCGTGGTGGCTTCTCTTATTGCGGAGCATGGGCTCTAGAGTGCTAGCTTAGTAGTGGCACACGGGCTTAGCTACTCCATGGCATGTGGGATCTTCCTGGACCAGGGATCGAACTGGTGTCCCTTGCATTGCAAGGCAGATTCTTAAAACACTGGGCCACCAGGGAAGCCCTCCCATTTCTTTTAGACTTATTGTATTTGTACACATCCTGCTTCTGTTTACCATACTTTTGAACTTTGGTGGTGGTTTAGTCGCTAAGTCATGTCCGACTCTTGTGACCCCCTGGACTGTAGTCCGCCAGGCTCCTCTGTCCATGGGATTCTCCAGGCAAAAGTACTGGAGTGGGTTGTCAGGTCCTTCTCCATGGGATCTTCCTGACCCAGGAATTGAACCCAGGTCTTCTGCCTTGCAGGCAGATTCTTTACTGACTAAGAGGGAACTTTGAACATGAAATGTTTTCAACTCTAAGCCTTTTCTTCACTAAACTAAATAATTCCCATTGTATCTAGTGTTTATAAACCTATTTCCTCAAATCTTCATTACTTGGGTCGTCAATGAAATTTTACTTTAACAGTAAAATGTATTAGAGTATTAGAATAAGCATTGCTGTTTATCAACACTTGATCATCTGGTTTTGCATAGAATTATATTAAAATATTTGATATCTGTCAGGGTAATTACATCAGAGCAGACACCTGTCCAATCAGCCATTATCAGGCCCTGCACAAGAGCATGGCAGATAAACATGAATCTGATGTTGAATACTAAATTATGTATACATGAACACATGTAATTATGAACACACATGAACACATATCTTGATAAATTGTAGAATGCTTCTTGCAGTGTCATGTAACTCTTATTTTTTGAGTTATGTGTATTACACATTGGCTTGATGAAAAGCCAATCAAGAAAGACCATTAAATTATACAAGTATCATTAGCACCCTTCTAAAAAATTGACTGATACCTTTATTTGTAAAAAATTGTGTTGTGCACACATGGAGGGTTCTTATTTCATTCTGAAGACTTTTTACGTGTTCTCCAGATGATTAATGGAATTGGTTCAGTTAATATGTGATATGTAGATCCTTCAACACCTGGCAGGTATCTTCAACCACGTTTTAAGTATAATACATTTAGATTTATGTGAACATACCAATATTATGACTATCATTTTCTTTTAAAATTCATTCAAAGCCATAATTCATTCATTGAGATTCCATGAGGTATTTATTTCAGATCTTGATGCTCTACCAGTTATAAACCATTAATCTTACTAATAAGAGACATAAACATAATCATTCTATACAATTTGTCACAGTCTAGAATCTTGAGTTTTAAAGTTGACATTTATAAACTTACTAATAGCCATTTTTAAATGGCCATTGGTAACACATGAGAGCCCACTAGTTTTTTTTCTCTATAATTATGTTGTTCAAAGCAGGTTTGCCACTAGCTATTTCTGCAGAAGAATCTTGAATGTTTTAGAACTATAACTTCATCCTATACATGTGATCTTTTCAAGTTCCATAAGTATTTGAAGGAAGGTTTTTGCTTTAAAAAAAAAAAACAGTGGTACTGCCTTGGCCAGGTTGCAATTGATTAAAACTGGGCTCTTAATTGAGTGCATTTGTTAAAGTTTTCTATTTAAAATAATTGAGATATGGCCCTGTAAGCAGTGGGCCATATCATCTATGTCATATTATAAATGGAATGGAGCTCATGTCACGGTTACTTTGGGATAATTTGTGCAATTGTCTGTGAAGTGCTGCTAGACAATTTCTGTGAGTGACTATTTTTGTCTTTTCATTCAAATATGCTTCATAATAGGCTATTAAGCTTGTTTTTTTGAAGATACACATCAATAATTTAAATAGAATTTTCATCAAAACTGACCCATCACTTGTTGTTCGCATTACATCTTTCTAAAAATTTAATTTTTAATAAATTCACTGGATGAGATCAACTAAATATAGAAAAACCCACAATCCCTGTCCCAGCAGAACTGAAGCACATTTAGTAATATAAGGGAAAGATACAATAAAAGGCTACCTAACAAAAGACAGAGCAAAAGTTACCACACACACTGAAGTAAAAAAAAAAAAGCAACTATTTTTACCAGAAAAAAAAAGTTTTTAAAGGTTCTTCAAATTTGAAATAATTGGGCTTTTACCATGTTCTGATCTTCACTGCTCACATTCTAAAATCTCACGTTTTTTCTCCCCACCCCACTGAGAGCTTCCCTGTCCTGTTTTTAGTCAGAGGTAATTTTCCACTGGGGCTATGAAACCTTTAAAACAGCTTTTTATTATTTATGATCCACAGATGTGCATCAGAGGCATTGTTCAGTGTGGCACATTGACACCTCACATAACGATACCTCGGATTACCCTGAGATTATCAATGCTCTCCTAAGAGCTGGCTTCAAATCATTCTGGAAGCATGTGCAGTAAATATTTCACTATTGACCTAACTGTGATTAAAGAGATTGCTATTATTGAACAGAGTAGTCAGCTGCCTTAAAGTCTGAATTCTTCCCCAAATAATGAGGTGCCCTTGATCACCTTTGACCAGGTCCATGTTTTAGGAAAGGTCTTAGGGTCATCAGTGAACAAATAAAGCTTTTGAGACAGGGATATGGATAAATTGTCTTCTCTATCATTAGGACAATTTCTGTTTTGACAGGATGAGCATATTGAAAGCTAATTGATAGCCTTGGCAAGATCTGTAAGCATTTTCTGATCAGTTAATTTGGAGTTGGGTGTTCCATCAGATGGACATCCTGAGCTCCCTACAGAGGCACAAAAGCCGCCAAGCTGAACTGTTAGAGGTGCCGACTGACACGATGCCGCAGACACTGTCATGGAACACAGCTTTCGTCTTACCACAAGCGTGACTGAGGAAAATTTTAAAGCTTTGTGAGACGTGGTGATTTCAGTTCACAGAACTTTAAGATAAACTTTTTCTTTTTTTCCTACAAATGAGGCTTTTCATGTATTTGAGGGTTCTAATAAATTTAAACCCTCAAAAGAAAATTTGGCAGCCATATGCCTGTTTGTGGGAGATGTCTACTGACTTTGATACAATTTAGCCTTGAGCATGTGTAACTGAGCAGGGCCTGTGGGGCCTTCCCAGAACAGTCACCTCTCACCCCCTACCCTCTGCTTATCTTTTGTCTGTAGAAAAACAGCAGTCATTGAATGAATTTCATCAGAGAAGTTAAAAAATGTAGAAAGTAAAACAGTCGAGAAAGACAAAGTAATAATAGTTTTATCATTAAACAGTGTCAAGGACCTTCAGTTTCTCCTCAAGGGCTATAGATAATATTCTGAGCTGTTACACAAATACTGAAAACCCCACCAGGTGGGGGAAGTTAACTGTATACTGCCCACAAGCATGTAGACACTAGGCCAGTTGGAACCAGAAGGTTGATGATGGTATTGAGTCCTGATTACCTCACCAGCAACTAATCAGAAGAATGTCAATGAGCTGATTACAGGCTCCATAATCCCCTTCCCTCTCACCTTGTCTTTAAAACCCTCTCCCTAAAAGCTTCCAAGCAGTTCATGCCTTTTAAGCACTAGCTGCCTGGACTCCTTGCTTGTGCCCTGCAATAAACACTGCACCCCACCACAACCCAGTGTCAGCGGACTGGCTTTATTGTGCATGGGCAAGCAGACCCAAGTTTGGCTCAGGAATGCATGTACACCAGATAAATTATGGGGCTATTATTTTCAAAAACTATCAGTGAATTACATCAGTCATACTCCCCGAAAATGCTTTTTTTTTTTGGCCAATCATATGCATTCAATAATTAGAGTTCACTGAGCCTAATCTGATTTTCAAAAGATGATTGATTTCCTTTTACTGTTAGCAAATTATTTCTCTCCCTCCACTTCATGTGAAGCAAAGGTCAATTTGTGGGGGGCTGGGGGGAGTAAGAGATTAAAATTCTTGATGCTTTAAAAAAAATGTTATTTTGCTTTAGGTGCTAGATAATTCAGTAAACAGACATTGGGTTCACCTTAACAACTGCCTACATGATCTTTTGAAGAAATTACACTAGTTAAATGTCATGTCAGGAAATGTAGAAGAAATTTGGATGAAAATTAGCCTGTAAATAACCTTGTATACTCTCAAAGGAAGCAATTACCTGCCCCCCCAACCCCGCCCCGCCCCACTCCAACCCAATACACTGTTGGTGACTACTAGGGTGAACACAATCTTGATCAGTGTGTTGATGGACTGATTCATTACAAACTCACCTGCCTCAGCAAATGGTCATGAGATTCTATGGTGAAACACTTGTGCTTAGAAACTATTAGGGTTTCTTATGCAGATAGATGCCCTGCATGTGACCCTAAAATAAATTGCCCCTTCTTCCAGAAGGGAAACTGCCCTGAGATAGATTGTGCACTTACTCACCCACTCTCTAAACCGCTGTGCACCAATTGAAAATTCCAGGGCATGACTTTTCCCGGAGCTGTCCTCTGTCTTAATTTTAGCTGTCCAGAAAAAGACAGGGCATCTAAGGTTTCTCATTCCCTCCTCTGCGGTCCCATGGAAACTTCTGTCATTGTGTTACTTTCTGCTGGCCAGGCAGGTATGAGACTTCCACTGAGGGGTGTGTTAAAACAGCCATATAGGTCAGCAGGCAGATGGAGAAAAGGAGTAGGGATAGCAAAACAGAGCATGCTTTTTAAAGGATAGCATACCATGGGGTCACACATGTGGTGCTGGTGATCTGACACTGCAGCAGTGACAGTTGTTGGAGAGAATTTAAAAGCTGTATGTTTTTCTAAGTTATTTTGGCTAGTTTGGGGGCTTCCAGATTATGTTATAGGGTACTCTGACATATTAGTTAAACATCTTAACTAAAATTTCCTTTGACGACCTGATGAAGATAGAGAAACTCTTTTAACAAGCCAGTTGATCCCATTTTTATTAGAATAATTTCAGAATTGAGAGTTCCTTGCTGAATCATTTAAGTGAAACTACAAAAATAGGGAAGTGAGGAAGAAGTATAGGAGAAAAAAATTGCACATACAAGGAAATTATTGGGTAACCAGTCTCATACTGAATTCAGTAAATGTGATCTTTAAGCTCTAAGGGAACAGTAAGTCTCAGAAGAACTGGAAAGTATTTGTCTCTTTGACAATTCAGCCTTACTTATGCTGTTCTCCAATGTCAAAATTAGAAATCCAATTTCCAATACCCAATCCTCTTCCATACGCTAGGGCCTCTGAAAGAGAACATGCTTTTAGGAACTCAACTATGTAACCTCAAGGACAGCAATTCTTTATGAGCAAGTCTCATCCTTTATCTGCTACAGTTTTTCCAACAGGTAGATTCAAAAATATTCTCTCAGACCTGGGTGACTCAATGGCTGCTTTTATGTATAGGTAGAGGATAAAGCAATTGGAGATTCATTCCCTGTGAACTGAAACTCTAAGATGAGGATAACAGGACAAAGGGGAGGAGGCTGGACCCTACCCAGACCACACATTTCTTTTCCCAAAGTCAAGAGACCTCCTGACACCACACACACAGAAAAGGCTCCTTGGAGGCTAAAGGGAAGCTATGTCAAGGGATGTTCCCTACTCATATGCCTTTTTGGTAAAATCCATCTAGGCTAAGAGATTTGTGTGCACACATGGACAGACACAGAGATGTTCTAAATATGAACTGTGAACCAGAAAAATCAAAATGACTACCCAAAGGAAAATTGGAAGAAATGCCCCAAAAGAGTAATTCAAACTGCCAAGAGGGCACAACTCAGCAACTCACCCTGAGTTTACCCATGTGTCTGTCCTACAGGTACTGCACTCTTTTTTCCTCTTTATAAGCACTTTGTTTCACTACTTTCTGTCTTTGTGGAAATTCTTTTCTGCAAAGCCAAAGGGCCAGGACATTTGTCACTGACCACTAGTCTAGTGGCTAGGATCTGCTGCTTTCACTGCCACGACCCAGCCCAGTCTCTGGCTGGGAACCCAAAGCCCACTCCAAGCTGCTGCAGGCTGAGGCCACCCAAGATCAACAAGAAGACAATAGATTACGCCATTATCACCCATCAACTCAGTTCCCTGTATCAGTCAGGTCCAACCAAAGAAACAGAACCAGCAGGTACTTTATATTAAGAGTTATATTGAAAAGAATTGACTTACATGATTGTTGTGAATGGTGAGGCAACTCTGAAATCTAGAGGACAGGTCCTTCTGGAAATGCTTCTCAGGCATAAGCAGAAGTTGCTCACGGGTAGAATGTCCTCTTCAGGGAAGCGTCAGTTCGACTCTTAACACCTTTCACCTGATTCAATCAGGCCTCAGGTCTGCTTTATAAGACTTTTCACCTGATTCAATCAGGCCTACCCAGTCTACAATAATCTTCCTTGTTTAAAGTCAGCTAATTATAGGCTTTAAACACATCTACAAAATACTTTCACAGCAATATTTTGATTAACATTTGATTAAAATAATTACCAACTAGACTATAGCTTACTCAAGGTGATACATAAAACTGACCATCAGAGTTCTCTACCAAAAAAGCAAAATAAGCACAAATAATTACTGGTTTAGTTTTTTGATTAAAGAACAAAGCTAAATGCTAGGAAAGAAGAGTCAGTCACATCCTGTGACATTTGATTTTATGCATCAACTTAAGTGGGCCATGGGATGTCTAGATATTTGGTTAAAGATTGTTTATGGCATGTCTGTGAGCATGTTCTTGAAGAACAGTAACATTTGAATTGGTTGACTGAGTAAGGCAGATGGCCCTCATTGATATAGGTCCTGAATAGAACAAGTCAGAGGAAGGGTGAATTCATTCTGCCTGAGTGTTGAGCTGAGAAATTGATCTTACCTTCTCATTGCTCCTGGTTCTCAAGCCTTCCAATTCCTACTGGAAACTACCCATCAGATCTCCAGTTTTCAGGCTCTGGAACTAAACTACACTGCCAATTTTCTGAGTCTACAGCTTACGGATGGCAGTTCATGGAACTTCTAAACCTTCATGTATCCCAATGTCTTATAATAGATCTTTTCACAGATAAATAGGTAAATAAAAGATTATCTAACCATGTCTCTATATCTTCTATGGGTTCTATTTTTCTGGAGAATTCTGACCAATACACACCCCATGTATTATGAGTAAGCTAGATCCTTATTCAGAAATAGAAAATAGACATAATAAAAATAGTGATAATGTAGCTAAAAGATGAAATGACTCAAATTCTAAAGTGGATATACCACTTGTTTGGTCAGACCACTCAAGATGGCTGATCTTTTGCTCTTTGCATATCTCCTGCTCCACCAATCCCTGCTCCACCTACCCCCTTCTGCACACTAATCACAAGAACATGCTTGGCCCCTGCCCCAGCTAATGACTGTTCTAATCCTTAGGCCAGAATGATTCCACCTGCTAGTTTATTAAAGGGAAACATTTGCCCTTGTGATGGTTATTAACATGAGGGCTGTAACAGACATGACCTAGCTGCTGGTTTCCCTGGAAATTGGTAAGCTAGCCTGAAATCAGTTCCCCGTTTAAATGGTAGTCTCCCCCCTCCACCAGTAGGGAAGACTGTTGCTTCATCCTATCTGCCTTCTCCATTATACAGTGGGGTGTTGTTCCAGAACCTTTTGCTTCTAACCTATAATATCTCCCATCCAATAAACCACTGATGTCTCTGTCACTGTCTCCCAGCTCTTTCTTTGGTCTCAAAGTTGGGTAATCACAAAGCATGCAGGCCTGTGAGCCCAACACCAGTATATTTGATAAAGCAGGAAAACAATTTAGTTGTGTGATTTTGTTCCCCATCATTTTCATTTCCCCTAACTCCTTTCTGTTCTCTGTCCCTCCAAATGAGAAATCTGGAAGAAAAACAATCTGCTAGGGACCGTTTCCTCTCATCTACTTCCCAAATTCCAAAGTTAATTAAAATTTTTTAAAGATACTAAGGAAAAGCCCAGAAGAGGAAGAGAGAAAGGAGAGAAAAAGAAGTTAAAACCTTGGTAGGACTATGACTAACACCCCAAAACCCTCTCTGTTTTCTAAGTCAAGAAGGATTGAAGTCACTTAGTCATGTCCAACTCTCTGCAACCCCATGGACTGTAGCCTACAAGGCTACTCTGTCCATTGGATTTTCCAGACAAGCGTACTGGAATGGGTTGCCATTTCCTTCTCCAGGGGATCTTCCCAACCCAGGGATCAAACTCAGGTTTCCTGCATTGCAGGCAGGCAGACACTTTACCATCTGAGCCACCAGGGAAGCCCTGGTGGTCAAGAGGGAAGGAATGATAAATGGTTTCAGTTCAGTTCAGTCACTCAGTCATGTCTAACTCTTTGCAACCCCATGAATCACAGCACACTAGGCTTCCCTGTCCATCACCAACTCCCGGAGTTCATTCAAACCCATGTCCATCGAGTCAGTGATATCAACCAGCCATCTCATCCTCTGTTGTCCCCTTCTCCTCCTGCCCCCAATCCCTCCCATCATGAGGGTCTTTTCTAATGAGTCAACTTTTCGCATGAGGTGGCCAAAGTATTGGAGTTTCAGCCTCAGCATCAGTCCTTCCAATGAACACCCAGGACTAAACTCCTTTAGGATAGACTGGTTGGATCTCCTTGCAGTCCAAGGGATTCTCAAGAGTCTTCTCCAAAACCACAGTTCAAAAGCATCAATTCTTTGGCTCTCAGCTTTCTTCACAGTCCAACTCTCACATCCACACATGACCACTGGAAAAACCATAGCCTTGACTAGACGGACCTTAGTTTAGAGGATCTAAAAGCATAAAGACCTGTCTCATCCACTTTATCAGATCTATCCACAGAAAACCCATACTCTTTCTGTATCTGACACAGGAAGGATCAGAAACACATGAAGAACAGGACTGAGACCACTACAGAGTCTGCTGTAGAAGAGAACAGCATTCTCATAGAGAGATTTCATTTGGTTAGATAATTTAATGATTTTTAGGAAAACTAACTTTTGCTTTGTGGACTGCTTTGTCATTTATTGTCCTGGAACTAGCTTAACTTCAAAAACGTGTTAAATCAGTGTTCCTGATACCAACCGTTCCCACAGAACATCTATGGCTTATGTGTCTTCACTACCTTACTCTATAACTTATATATATATACACCATTTATATATATATGTGTGTATATATATAAACTATATGAACTATATATATACTTTTATCATTAACTAATCATACCAAAGTCTGATCCTGGCACTTCTCATTAGATGCCCTAATCACTCCATTCTGTATTTCCATGGCTTAAACCTCACAAAAATGGTTATATTGTGGAATTTCAATAAGCTAAATTCATGCCACACTTTTGTTCCAGAGAAAGAACAGGTGTAAGAACTCTCAGACTGCATGTGCTATCAGTAAGATGCAGGTCTCAGAGTCATAAAGGCCTGACAACACATAGGCCTTGGAGTGTGAACTGTAATTTGATGACATGTTACTGCCATCCTCTACCTGTTCATTTTCTAGCTGATGCTCTGACTTAACAAGACTTGTTATATCCTGGTCCAAGTTTGCATCACTGAGAACTCACTACCAAGGAAACCAAACCTTGTTGAAACTCTCAGTTCTTCACCATTAATGGCAGATTCAGATTGCCTGTGGGGTTGCAGCTGATGTATAACCTCTGCCTCACTCAAGCATATTGTTAGTCCATAGCCCTGAGTGCCGAAATAATTGACAACCTGCTCCATCTCCTTCCATATAAGCCTGCAGGGCATAGTCATCCACATTAAACAACTGCTAGGTGACTGCTTCAAATATTGTAGGCTTCTACTGAATCCTGCTCAAGGGCAAGAACTTTCTGGAGGAGGAAAAGGAAATCTTTATACCAATGTTCAAGTTGCTGGTTGCATCACCAATTGGAACTACAGAAAGATGGGACATCCTAAAGTCAAGAGCAAAGCTGTCTAAATCCACTGGACATAAAGAAAGTGGGGCTATGCACATCTCAACATATAATGTTGAGCAGTCTTTCATCCATGTATTATAGATATATGGTGTTTCTTTTGAATGAATTCATGTATAAGGTGAACCAGATGATAGACCAAAATCAACGTTTCTACTTTTAATAACTTAATCTAAATATTTTCCCTTTTCAAGTTTTCTCAATATTGTAGAAATATTTTGCCAGGGATATAGCATTATTTTATTTATTTTTGGTCCCTATTCTGGTTATCTACTAGTCCATAACAAGCCATTCCAATACTTGGCTGATAAAAAAGATTTATCAGTGAAGATAAATCTTCCCATAAGCCTCTGGTGCAGCAGTCCCCCAACTTTTTCACACCAGGGACTGGTTTCGTGGAAGACTATTTTTCTACAGTTGGGGATAAGGGAGATGTTTCAGGATGACTCAAGCACTTTACATTTATTGTGCACTTTATTTCTATTATTATTACATCAGCTCCACCTCAGTTCATCAGGCATTAGATTCCAGGGGTTGGGGACCCCTGTGAACATCCACTTACATTTTATAGGCCAAAGGCTAGGACAGACACTCACGCAAAACCAGGGCCAGACTCCATTTTTATTCAACTCAAGAGGCCTCTATTTGATACAATATCTTAAGGGAGAGAAAAATGAGAGACTAGCTTTTGTAGGCAATAAATCATATCTATACAATGAGTTTTCCACATATTTGTGTTAGAGAATGACATTTTTAAATCATAGTTTACAGTGAAGATAGTAGTCTTCTATATAAGATGCTAAATGACCTAGTGCTGTTTCTGAGTGGTTAGTGCTTCTTGGGACTTCCCTGGTGGCTCAGATGGTAAAGCGTCTGCCTATAATGCGGGAGACCTGGGTTTGATCCCTGGGTTGGAAAGATCCCCTGGAGAAGGAAATGGCAACCCACTCCAGTACTCTTGCCCGGAAAATCCCATACACGGAGGAGCGTGGTAGGCTACAGTCCATGGGGTCGCAAAGAGTCGGACATGACTGAGCGACTTCACTTTCAGTGCTTCTTGATTTCCAAACTGCAAGTTGCCAACTTTCCTTTATAGGAGGCATTTATTTGGCAGAGTTCTAAAATCTACCGATGTATAATTTCTGAGTGGGCTTTAATTAATTTTTCCCCACAATAGGTGTGGGCTAAAAAATGAAGGTAATCCACCAGTACAATACCCATAGCCCTCCAGAGTGGCAAACCTTTGGTCTTTATGTCCTTAGGAACTCTATTGCTTCTGTCCCCTCCCTCTAATGTATGAAATTGGGATCCAGAGTTCCCTAACTTGTGTAGAATCAGAAAGGCTCTAGTATGGACTGATTACCTCTGGCCAACACAATCACATACATAAATTACAAAGTCATACAATGTCCATCCAAGGCCAATCCCTACATCTGTGAGCTAGTTCCCAATGAGATAATGAAGGCAAATTTGGTAGCTAAGAAAAAGATCCCTAGGCTACTTTTGCAGAATGATTTATTCAGTAAATTCAAGGTAACAGCTTTGATAAATATCCTTAACTCTCATCTCCTGGGCCACACTTTCTGTAGGATTGTTAAAGATCATTGAAAATCTAAGGTTTTTATAACTGGCTTAATTGCTCAACTAGGATTTTCAAACTCTCCACTGTTTTAGAGTTCCTGGAAAATAATTGCTATTTTTCTTGGTGAATTCCATATTTTAAAAAAATTGTATATCTATGCCTTCCTCTGTTGACTTGAATTAGAATTGGAAAGTACTGGACTGTCCTGTGTACTGATGACCCATTTTTCACCCAGCAAGTATGTTCTGACCATTAACTCTGTGTGGAGACCTTGCTCAGCATCAAGACAGATAGGGTCTTTCCCCTCACAAAATAGGGAATCAATGAAATCAAGTCTGAAGACTGTAAAAAGATGGAAAAAAAAAAAAGAACTTTAAGGGAGGGAAGAGTCAGTTAAATATATATATTGTGTGTGTATATTTTATATAGTATAATTATAGAATATATACTTATATATATATATATTTCATACATATAAAATATATATAGTGTGCATATATATATATATTACATAGTCAAAATATACAGTCAAGGCAGAAATTTGGGAATGTTAAGTAAATGTTGATGTGAGGACTGAATGACTAGGAAACATCAAGGTCCTTAGGTGAAGGGCCATTTAAACAGATAGAAGACAAAATATTTTAATGTGGCACACAGGTCCTTTATGAGTTGAAATAAAAATTGAAACCAGAATTTGTTTTCAAAAATGCAAGTAAAACTAATAACTATCAAAATGGTAATGAGATGATTAGATTTAAAAAGGAAAAATTAAAAGATTAACATCTACATCCCATACAAGAGCCTTTCTGATAGGTTCTACATAATTTAGGCAACTCTGGATCCCAATTTCACATGTTAGGAATTGATAAAGCTATTTTAAAATAATGAATGGGCAGGAACAGAGAAAAAAATCTAGGTATGCATATTTTGACAGAGATACCAAGTAAATTGTACTTTGCACTTTAAAAAACATGTTTAGATTGGTACCAAAAAAAAACCTAGCTTACAGAAATTGCTGAACACCTCATAAACTATTTCTCAGAAAATTGATCAGGTGGAAGATGGAGGGGACCTTCACTGTCAAAGGATTAAACTATTTATATTGATCTTAGTTTCCTCCTTTTCTCCCTCTCCTTATTTCTGATCCTAAGAGCCATGGCCTTATTTACGTAAAACTTCAAGAAGTACAAAGGTTTTAAGAAGGCAGACATTTGACAGTAGTTAATGAAGCCAAACTCCTTCCCTAGAGATAATTCTCAGATTTTTGATTGCCCAGCCCTGAGCATCTGCATCTTTGCTTTACTTAGGGGTTTGAAAAAGGCCTTACACAGGATCTGTTGACCAGGAGGCTGACAGAATGCTAAATACGCAGAGAGAGCACAATTCATTTTTTCTCTTCAAGTTCTACCTGGCTTGCTTAATCCCCAATTCTCCTCCCTGCCACCATGTGCATGCAGCAGAAGAGGCTGATAATTAATGTCTGCAACCCTCCAGACACAATGCTGCCCTAGATACCCCAAGGCAACTGCACATGCACTTTGCGAAGCTTAGCGACCCTCCTGAGCAGCCTAAGAAGGAAATGCAGATCAGGGGCTGCTTTCAAACACTACAGGGACCATCTAGCCTCAAGACCTCCGCAGATGACATTTGAACAGTAGTGACTGATTACTTTCCAGGGCAGCAGCAGCCATCTGGAATGGAAAGCAGGTGTTTCTGCAGGGATGAAAGGAAGGTAGCAAAATGGTGGAACACACTGAACCCTGACAATGTACTATCATTAGTAAATTGGTGTCTTTAATGGTAAGTACATAATCTCCATGTCAAAAAGCCTGGATAATAAATATAACTACCTATGCTTTATCTTTAAACAATTTACATAATTCAATAACTCAGTTTAGGCGAATCTGTCACAGAAGGAATAACTTTGGTTCACAAATAAAAGCAAATTTTACAAATACCTGAATAATAAGCAGCTAGGTAACATTAAAAAATTGCTTCAGTGAGTTCTGTGATTACTTCAAAAATTCTCAAACTAATTTAACCATTTGATATCTAGATATATGTAGAGTTTTAAACTTCCCTTAAAGCAACATTTGTAGTTTATATGACTTATAAAGGAACCTGACAAATGTTATATATACATATTAGCAGCTGTTCCTAGTAGAAGACAGCTGCTGGAAGGCAAAACAAAAGTTTTTAGTGACTAAAAAATTCAAAGAATTGTTCATTTATAATAAAATATCACAATTGGCTTTGCAGATTTATGTGTTTGGGCAAACTGTAAGAAAACCTGTTTTATTTGGGTACTACATGGCGAAGATGTCAAAACCCATAGAGTAATGGTCTGTGGGGTTATTTGGTAATTTTAATGTAAATAGAAAAAAATGACAATAGGTAAAGAACAAAATTAAATTTATGAAAACATTTACCATCAAATATTTGCTAGTATTAGAACTGACCAGAAAAAAATTGAATTAGCTATTTTTAAAATAATGTTTGATACATTTTAAAGCAAATAATTTAAATGTGCAGCTATACTCACTCTTGAAAACTAATTTACTGATGCTATTCTTCCTGCAGACACAAATGTGACTGTGAGTAGCAAATTAAAATCTGAAACCTGAGAGAGAAAATGTTCTTTCCCAGCAAATAAACATAATAAATGTCTAATTTAATGAACCCTGACCTGATTTCCATATACATCACTTCTACTTCTGGCATTTTGAATAATTTGGTGATCCAGGAAAAATCAATTAGCCTTTTGGAACTCAGGTTCCTCATCAGTTTTTAAAAGAAGGAAAATGGAATAGATAGTCTCTTACCGTATCCAGTAACTGTGGCAAGGAATTTCCACTTAATATCTACAACAAATCTGTCATGTAGGTACTATTTCTATCCTCAGTAACAAGTGAGGAAAATAAGGCTTAGAAAATTTCAATAAGTTCTCCAAGAAGACAAAATTCAAGTCACACAGTTGGGATGACCTTTAAGCTCCCTTACACATCTTCCATTAAAATGGAAGAATAGAACTTAAATAAAGAATTAAAATACTGAATTTAAATACTAGAATTAAATTCAGTTTTAAAATTTGAACTTAAATACTAATTGAATTTAAATGGAGCTATTTAATACCAATGTATACATAACACTGTTTTCACAGCAAAGCATCATTTTCAGAATGTTTGCTTTGAAACTTATGGTTTCCATAATTTCCAAGACAGACCCATATTATACTAAATGGCACCAAACTGGTGCATGTTGGAGCTATACCAAATGCCCAACCATGAACTGATTTTCAGTCTACTGGTTCTCACTCAAAGTAGTTTTAAGTAGATTTAAGTATCATTATTTAATTAACATCTAGTTTTAAACTGTAGAATGCCCAAATATCACTAAGATTTGGGATTCCAAAACTGCATCTCACTTTGATGACCCAAGACAATGAGGAAAATAAAAACAATATCATTTATTGGAAGATTAAAGAGGTAGATTTAAAGGCAACACAAACTGGGTGGAATGAGAAAGTGTTAGTCACTCAGTCCTGTCCAACTTTTTGTGACCCCATGGACTGTAGTCCCCCAGGCTCCTGTGTCCATGGAATTCTCCAGGCAAGAATAAATTGAGTGGGTAGCCATTCCCTTCTCCAAAGGATCTTCCCAACCCAGGGATCAAACATGGGTCTCCTACATTGCAGGCGGTTTCTTTACCATCTAGGCCACCAGGGAAAGCCAGGGAACAGAGAAAGAAAAACCTGTGGTTGTTTTCTGCCAAAGATTCTCAAGCCCTTTAAAGAAACTATGGTTCAGAGCAAACTGATCAAATTACAGATCAATGGACAGGGATAAGAATGGTTCCCAGAGTAAGCCCCACCCCCCAAAAAAAAAACAATGACAAACCTGTACTATCAGGTTCTTGTCCAATATTAGATACAATTCTTTCATAAAGCATTGTATATGATGTTCTTACTAAAGAAAAATTTTATTTATTTAGCTTCGGCTTTACTTCCACTTCTAGGCAGCAAGAATACTAGAAAATGCTACCATTATAAATGATACTTTTAATATAACAAAACAAGAAAATCTAGTTTTCTGAACATTTGGTATGCAATATCCTATATATAATTGCTTAACTGTCATGTTTTTTCTCCTAAAAAGATTAGAATATGTTATGGGAATGGTAATGATACATAATACATATTTAAGTGTTTAATAATTTACATTTTGTTAATTATTTTGACTGATTTTGGGTAAAGATTGTTACAACACACAAGCAGACCATCTGCTGCTGTTAGAATTATTAATAAATACTCCCTGAACTAAGTATTTTAATTAAAAATAAAATGCTGCATTCATTAAGGCCCATCTTAAGTGGCATGCTCCAAAAGGAATTAATAGTGTACCCAGCTGCCAATCTCTAAATAGTTTGAAAATATTACAAACTTTTATTCATGAGAAACTACATGGATTTGGATGATTAGGTAACAATCTGTTGAATCCTCTAAAGCCTTCTGCTGTGTGGGATCCAAGAGTATATGAATCAATGAAAATGACACCCTCTATACTCTTCCACAAATTTACCAAGGAGTCAGGCTAGTGCAAATGCTTTCTTCTTAACTATATCTTTTTGATGTTTATCCTGGAAAGGGGAGGAATAGGCACTCCTCATCTGTAAACTTACTTAAGATGGTGTTCTATTAAAGCAGGTCTTAGGGCTTCCCTGGTGGCTCAGACGGTAAAGCGTCTGCCTGCAATGTGGGAGACCAGGGTTCGATCCCTGAGTCAGGAAGATCCCCTGGAGAAGGCAATGGCAACCCACTCCAGTACTCTTGCCTGAAAAATCCCATGGATGGAGGAGCCTGGTGGGGAACAGATCATGGGGTTGCAAAGAGTCGGACACGATTAAGCGACTTCACTTCACTGGAGCCAGATGGCCTAGGCTTAAATCCTATTTCCTATTTTCTGGCTGGGAGACCCTGAGCAATTTACTCAACATTTCTGTGCCTTCATACTCACATTAGTAAAGTGAGGATAGTAGTGGTATCACCTTCATACAGTTACTATGAGAATTAATGTTAGTATTAATATTAAAATCTGCATTAAGCACCAGAAGAGTGCTTAATACAGTGTTAATTAATGATGACTCTTAGAATTATGACTTCGTTATTGTTTTTAATACTGAAATACATCTTTTTGACTTTTCTTTGAAGATTACCTTCAAAAGGTGATTCATTTTCTTTCACATTTCCCTTAAGGATGTTGCATCTTCAGTTTTTGAAATTTGAACAGATTTTTCCCTTGAAACTAAATGTTGATTGGGACAATTATAGAGGGAAGTCAGGAAGCTTGGTAATGTCCTTTTTCATCAAAAAGGACACCTGGCAAGTAAGGAAATATAATATGTGTACAGTTTCTAAATATCCAATAAAGAATGCTATACACATGCATGTGTACCAATCTCCTTCCAAATACAAGTTCAACATGTGGAATGAGGAAGCAAATGATAAGGAAAAGTGGGAATGAAGGGAAACAGAGAGAAATTAAGAAAAGAATAAATATAAAGGAGATTCAAGAAGCTTACTGAAATGTTCAGAATGCTAAATAAAATCTCTAAAAGGAAAAATAAGAAGAGTTTACCTTCTTTTATGTTAGTCCTCTTGCTGTGAAAATCAGGGATTGAAAGTTTAAGTGATACACTTGGTAGTGCTGTGAACACGTGTGGACTCTGACCTCTCACACACTTCAGCAAGTCCCTGCTCATGATTACAAGACTTCACTAGAACATGGTGCTTATTTTTCACTCTTCTCGTTCATTCACCTAGGAACAACCAGGTTTCAGGGAGCCACTGAACTTGAGATACTCAAACCTCAAGATACTCAAGGCCATGGTTTCTGCCCCCAAAGCCCCCTTGAAACACAGGGAGAACTGGGGAGGTTCTCTCTTATCAAGTCCTTCAACTGCACAAGGCACATTCACTCATATCAACTGATTAGATCATCAGAGGCACTTTTTAAAAAATTGCTATTATGTCCCAGTTGCATAGATTAGTCAACTGAGCCTCAAGAAACAAGTGGTGTTTCTTCAGGTCGCAGGACCAGAAAGTGCAAGGGTCAAGAGTCACCATTGAATTCAAAGTGAACTACTTTTTGTCAACCCCAGTGGTTTTCAAACTGAGAAATGTACATCCTTGGGTTTCATTTTAGAATCTTAAGGAGTAGCACAGAGGGGAGGAATTTCCTAAGAAGACCACAGTGTCTCTCCAACCCCTCTCCTTCTCTTGCTTCCATAGACAGCTCTAGTGATGGGTTTTGGACATCATAGTTCACAGTAAGACTTTTAAAAAAAAAAAAAGGCATTTTACTTTTAAGAATTTTATTTTTCAAAGTTAATCATGAAATCCTTTCATTAAAAAGAGTCCCTAAGCCCTTATCTTTAAATTTATCTGTATATGTCTAATTCATTCCCTAATGTCAAAGGTATGTTTTCAAAATACGTGTAATTTTGTCTGACTCTTTGTAACTCCATGGACTGTAGCCTGCCAGGCTCCTCTGTTCATGGGGTTCTCCAGGCAAGAATACTGTAGTGGGTTGCCATTCCCTTCTCCAGAGGATCTTTCTGACCCAGAGATCAAACCCAGGTCTCCTGTATTGCAGGCAGATTATTTACCACCTAATTGAATAAATGTCAATTATTCATGTCTAAAATTCCATACAACCATGATGATGCCATCCAACCATCTCATCCTCTGTCATCCTCTTCTCCTGCCCTCAATCTTTCCCAGCATTAGGGTCTTTGCAAATGAGTCAGCTCTTCGCATCAGGTGGCCAAAGTATTGGAGTTTCAGCTTCAGCATCAGTCCTTCCAAAGAACACCCAGGACTGATCTCCTTTAGGTTGGACTGGTTGGATCTCCTTGCAGTCCAAGGGACTCTCAAGAGTCTTCTCCAACACCACAGTTCAAAAGCATCAATTCTTTGGCTCTCAGCATTCTTCAGAGTCCAACTCTCACATCCATACATGACTACTGGAAAAACCATAGCCTTGACTAGATGGACCTTTGTTGACATCTAGAAGCATTTATTTTTAGAAATGGATATGTGTACACAAAAAATGCACACATTACCTATGCTGAACAATGCCAAGAAACAATATACTGAAGCAACAGTTGTCTTTAAAAATGAACATAAAAACAGAGCCCAGACTGGCAAACAAAAGCAAAACACTTGTTTCCCAATAACACAATGCTGAAAATTGTCAGTAATCCTAAAGCACCTCCCATTTTTCTTATAAAGCTGCCAAAGTTACCTATTTTAAAAACTTGACTTTTTTTTTTTAATCAGTAATAAAAATCTGATCATAACATTATAAAACCAAATGCTGGAGTCTTTACTCCTTTAAAATTATGAATATTCCAACATAATCACAGGTGTAAAATTTGCTGTATTTCAGTTCGGGCACCTCTAATTTAGCATTTCTAATGAAAACACATCTTCCACTATACTCCCTCCTCAGCTAATACTAGTCAAGACTCTGTATTGTTAACACAGCAAAAAAGCCACACCAAAAAAAAAAAAAAGGCAATTTTAAGAAGAAAGAAAAGGAGGAGCAATGGAAGGGAAGAGAAAATGTTGTGTCTATGTTTCAGAAAGTTCCAAGCATTCATCAGTTTCAGAAGCTTTAGATATAATTGCATTTGGGATCTCAGAAAAATTTTATCATGATCTCTCTTTTACTATCTCAGATCTCAGCTATCTTCTGTTCTGGCTCCATTCATTAGGGTGGCCAGCAGGTTTAGATCACTTCTCAGTAGCTCAGCACCCAAAGAGAGTTTCTCCTTTACCAACATTCCCATCAATATGGGAAAGGATATCCCACATTGCCATTGGCCATCTCTGGTGCTGGCAGTAGCATTAACTACATTTAAACCATGAACCATAAAAAGGAGGCAGGATCCTTCTTCAAGAAATATATGGAATTGTCTTAGATAAAATCAATGGATATTAAGGAAATGTAAAAAAAGACAGCCCCAAATACCCAAACTAAATATGCACTGCCTCAACTGGTATGTTTGGTTAATCATCTTGCCTGGCATCCACGCAGATGTCTAACCTGGAAACTAGGTAAATCTCAACTACATACTTCTCTCTAACTTTCCGTATCTAATTCCATATCTGAAATCAAGAATAAATCTTGTTGATTCTACTTCTGAAGCACCTATTAAACCTGGTCTCTCCTTTCCATCTCAACTATCATTGTCTCTGTATTCTCTTATATAAGTAATTTTTCTTATTATTCCAACTGATTTTCATGCAATCAATCTTTCTCCTTTCAGTTCAGTGCAGTTCAGTCACTCAGTCGAGTCCAACTCTTTGCGACTCTTTCTCCTTTAGCTTCATTTATTCTTCTGATTAAAATCCTGTTTTTTCATACAGAATAAAATTCGAACTTCTGAGATCAGTGCATTCACTCTGCCATGAAGGATTCTGATCACTATGCTTGGCATACCTTGACATACATGATATGCAATCCTCAGGACATCTATCAGAATCAATTTTCCAAGGAATTTCTGAGTCTAATTATTTTTAAATCCCTGAAATCTGCAAACACTACTTTACCTCACAAACACCCTTCTCCTTGTCTATCTGCCCGACTCTCCATCTACAGGACTTCTTCCCTGAGGTGACTAACTCTGACTGCTCTATCTCTTTCAAGCCTTTTAACTCTACCAGAAGCAACACCAGTCATCCTCAGTGGCTTCCCATTACATTTCTGCCTAACAGAAACTTGGCTTTTCCTGAGGATACAATTTCTCATATAACCCTTTCAATTGGAAGACACTCACTCTCAGAGATTCCACGCATTCCAGAGTTGTTAGATAAAGAGACAACCTTTCTAGCTTTTCACCATTTCTGGGACATTATTCAGTCATGATGAGTCTAAGTCACTGCTACATGGAGATGTATGACATCTGACAAAAATAACCTCTTCATCTCCTCAGCTAAAAATCCTTGTTCTTTTAACCACTGGGGACCTTAGTACCAGAATCATTCATTTTCTTCCCATTTATGCTGGGCCATGGTCCTGAATTATTTCAATGTCTATGAGTAAGACCCAGCCAGGGCCCTAGTCTTTCAATTACCTTCTTTAATTCTAGTGACTTTATCTCAACTCCTCTGAAATTCCCCACTCCTGTAGCCATGACTTGAATTACTCATGCACCCAAAATTTACATTCAAATAACTTTACTCTGCAACCAAATTCCACCATCATTTTTACTCTCTCTAAACCCCATGGCACTTTTCTTTGTTCTTATGGGGATTACCAGTTCCCAAGCCTCTCTATTTTATTCCTATCAGGGGCACTTTTTTTTCTGTTAACCTTCTTAACTAGGTACTTAGATACCATTAAAACTACACCTCCTTCAATATCAACTTTTTCTTTCCCCTGTTGTTCTGTAATTTTTTTGTTCCAGAAAAATGTAAGTGGACTGAATCCAACACAGTCTTTTTTGGGCCTCTATCCAGTTTCCTGAAAATTTCCAGGAAATTGAAGTTTTCCTCCAAAGTTTAACCAGCAAACTGGTCACCATTCCCACCAAACTCTAGACTATTATAGTGTTTATTTCACAGAAAGAGTATTTCATTTCATTTTGTGTTTGGTCTGTTTATACATGTTTCTTTCTAGACACATTGAGAGCAGAGAACAGGTCTTAGTTACTTTCTCATTCCTGGTGTCTAGAACATTATAATTGTTGAATAAAAGTTAAATGCTATATTGTGTCATACTAATTTTTCTTGCAGCGGGGTATACTTTTCATATTTAAATGAAAAACAATAGAAGTTGTTATTATTCAAAATGTTAACTTTGAATTTATAGTAGCATAATTAGAACTATTATTTTTATTAAGGAAAACCATTGTGGTTTTGTCAAATGATTAAAATTATTTTAATAAAAACGTATTTGGTTAATTAATACAGAGTAGATTTGGTGCAAGAGCAAACATACTAGAATGTCAAAAACAGACCTATAAAGAATAGTCACCAGATTCACAGCAAAGTTGACACTGTGTTACAGTAGAGAAAGGATGCTGTCTTTAATAAATGATGTGTGCTCAACTGGACTTCTATCCCACAAAGCACAATAACTAATTCCAGATAGAGGTCAGATCTATGTCTGGAAGTATAAAATAAATAAAATAAATCATTTAGAGGAAAACAGAACATCTTCAAAGTTGCCTTAAGACACAGAAAAGGAAAGGAAAAAAATATTAAATTGGACTGTATTAAATTGAATAACCTCTATTCATTTAAAGACTATTAAGAGAAAAATCAGTTCAATTCAGTTCAGTTGCTCAGTTGTGTCCAGCTCTTTGTGACCCCATGGACTGCAGCACACCAGGCCTCCCTGCCCATCATCAACTCCTGGAGTTTACTCAAACTAATGTTCACTGAGTCGGTGATGCCATCCAACCATCTCATCCTCTGGTGTCCCCTTCTTTTCCCACCTTCAATCTTTCCTAGTATCAGGGTCTTTTCCAATCAGTTAGTTCTTCACATCAGGTGGCCAAAGTATTGGAGTTTCAGCTTCAACATCAGTCTTTCCAATGAACATTCAGGACTGATCTCCTTTAGGATGGACTTGTTAGATCTCCTTGCAGTCCAAGGGACTCTCCAGAGTCTTCTCCAACACCACAGTTCAAAAAGCATCAATTCTTCAGCTCTCAGCTTTCTTTATAGTCCAACTCTCACATCCATACACGACTACTGGAAAAACCAGAGCTTTGACTAGACGGACCTTTGTTGGCAAAGTAATGTCTCTTCTTTTTCATATGCTAAGTTGGTCATAGCTTTTCTTCCAAGGAGCAAGCATCTTTTAATTTCATGGCTGCAGTCATCATCTGCAGTGATTTTGGAGCCGCCACCCCCCCCCCCCCAAATAAAGTCTGTCACTGTTTCCTTTATTTTCCACATATTTAACATGAAGTGATGGGACTGGATGCCATGATCTTAGTTTTCTGAATGCTGAGTTTCTAGCCAACTTTTTCACTCTCCTCTTTTGCTTTCATCAAGAGGTTCTTTAGTTCTTCTTCACTTTCTGCCATAAGGGTGATGTCATCTGAGTATCTGAGGCTATTGATATTTCTCCCAGCAATCTTGAATCCAGCTTGTGCTTCATCCAGCCCAGCATTTTGCATGATGTATTATGCATATAAGTTGAATTCTCAGGGTAACAATATACAGTCTTGATGTACTCCTTTCCCTATTTGGAACCAGTCTGCTGTTCCATATCCAGTTCTAACTGTTGCTTCTTGACCTGCATACAGATTTCTCAGGAGGCAGGTCAGGTGGTCTGGTATCCCCATATCTTTAAGAATTTTCCACATTTTGCTGTGATCCACATAGTCAAAGGCTTTGGCTTAGTCAATAAAGCAGAAGTAGAGGTTTTTCTGGAGCTCTCTTGCTTTCTCAATGATCCAGAGGATGTTGGCAATCTGATCTCTGGCTACTCTGCCTTTTCTAAATCCACCGTGAACATCTAGAAGTTCACCATTCATGTACTGCTGAAGCCTGACATGGAGAATTTTTTGAGCATTACTTTGCTAGTACGTGAGATGAGTGCAATTGTGCAGCAGTTTATCTTTGGCATTGCCTTTCCTTGGGATTATAATGGAAACTGACCTTTTCTAGTCTTGTGGTCTCTGCTGAATTTTCCAAATTTGCTGTCATACTGAGTGCAACACTTTAACAGCACCATCTTTTAGAATTTGAAATAGCTTAGCTGGAACTCCATCATCTCTACTAGCTTTGTCATAATGATGCTTCATAAGGCCCACTTGACTTCACACTCCAAGATGTCTGGCTCTAGGTGAGGGATCACATCATTGTGGTTATCTGGGTCAGGAAGATCTTTTTGTACAGTTCTGTACATTCTTGCCACCTCTTCTTAATATCTTCTGCTTCTGTTAGGTCCATACCATTTCTGTCATTTATTGTGTCCATCTTGCATAAAATGATCCCTTGGTATCTCGAATTTTCTTGACAAGATCTCTATAGTCTTTCACATTTTGTTTTTTCTATTTCTTTGCATTGATAGCTGAGGAAGGCTTTCTTATCTCTCCTTGCTATTCTTTGAAACTCTGCATTCAAATGGGTATATCTTTCCTTTTCTCCTTCGCCTTTAGCTTCTTTTCTTTCTCAGCTATTTGTAAGTCTTCCTCAGAGAGCATTTTGCTTTTTCGCATTTCTTTTTCTTTGGGATGGTCTTGATCACTGCCTCCTGTAAAATGTCACAAACCTCTATCCATAGTTCTTCAGGCACTCTGTCTATCACATCTAATCCCTTGAATCTATTTTTCACTTCCACTGTATAATCATAAGGGATTTGATTTAGGTCATACATAATTAGGTCATACCATGGTCTAGAGGTTTTCCCTACTTTCTTCAATTAAACAACCCAAAGTATGGGAGAAAATATTCATCATACATATAACCATGAAAATATTAATATTTAGGTTATATTTTTTAAATCCTACAAAACAGTAAAGATTCCTATGAATCAATTTTTAAATACAGCTATTTTTCTTATGCAGGTCAGGAAACAACAGTTAGAACTGGATATGGAACAGCAGACTGGTTCCAAATAAGAAAAGGAGTATGTCAATGATGTATATAGTCACCCTGCTTATTTAACTTATATGCAGAGTACATCATGAGAAACACTGGGCTGGATGAAGCATAAGCTGAAATCAAGATTGCTATGAGAAATATCAATAACCTCAGATATGCAGATGGCATCACCCTTATGGCAGAAAGTGAAGAAGAATTAAAGAGCCTCTTGATGAAAGCAAAAGATGAGAGTGAAAAAGTTGGCTTAAAGCTCGACATTCAGAAAACAAAGATCATGGCACCCGGTTCCATCAGTTCATGGCAAATAGATGGGGAAACAGTGATAGACTTTACTTTTCTGGGCTCCAAAATTACTGCAGATGGTGACTGCAGCCATGAAATAAAAAGACACTTGCTCTTTGGAAGAAAAGTTATGACCAACCTAGACAACATATTAAAAATCAGAGACATTACTTTGCCAACAAAGGTCCAGCTAGTCAAAGCTATGACTTTTCCAGTAATCATGTATGGATGTGAGAGTTGGACTATAAAGAAAGCTGAGAGCCAAAGAATTGGTGTTTTTGAACTGTGGTGCTGGAGAAGACTCTTGAGAGTCCCTTGGACTGCAAGGAGATCCAACCAGTCCATCCTAAAGGAGATCAGTCCTGGGTGTTCATTGGAAGGACTGATGTTGAAGCTGAAACTCCAATACTTGGGCCACATGATGTGAAGAGCTGACTCATTTGAAAAGACCCTGATGCTGGGAAGGATTGAAAGCTGAGAAGAAGGGGATGAAAGAGGATGAGATGGTTGGATGGCATCACTGACTCAATGGACATGAGTTTGAGTAAACTCCAGGAGTTGGTGATGGACAGGGCGGCCTGGTGTGCTGCAGTCCATGGATTAGCAGAGTCGGACACGTCTGAGTGACTGAACTGAACTGAACTGAATTCTTCTTAATAAATCACTTGAACATACAGATATACTTCACCAAGTAAGTTAAACAAATGGCCAAAAACATATTGAATGGTGCTTAACCTCATTAGTTATCTGTGTTACACACTGACCTAAAAGAGTTAAATCAATGAGACAAAATTCTAAGATTGCAAAGATGTAGAGCCACGGGAATTATTGTTAATTATTACTGGAAGTCTTAATTGGCACAGCCATTTGGAAAATTTTTAGCACCTATTAAAACTAAACATAATCATATCATATGACTCAGCGGTGCCAATACTAAAATTGTCTTTTGATGTTCACCAAAAGTTATGTAAAAGAATGTTTATGGTCACACAAGTTATAAAAGACTTAAATTGAATAGATACTTAGTAACAATGGAATTGATAAATGAGTCACAGTATATTTACACAACAGATGACAGAGCAAGTAGAACAAATGATATTACAGTATGCAACAATGGGGGTGAATCTCCCAAATATAAAATTGAGTGAAAGAGGCCACACAAAGGAGGTCATGTCTGATTCCATTTATATAAAATATACAAACAGGGACTATACAATATATCAATATACATTGGTACAAATCAGGACAGTGGTTGGCATTGTTGGGAAACAGAATAGTTTAATCTCTGGAAGGAGTATGAGGATGATTTCAGCAATGCTAAATATGTTCAGAAATTCACCAAGGTGTGCAATTATGTTACATACAATTTATGTTTATTATGGCGGTACTTAGGTATTTTGGGGAAGAGATAGAATAAAAAATAATAATAAAAGTGAAAATTCAGGGAGTACAAATTCAGAAAGAGTGTACTCTTGTAAATTAAATATGAAGGTCTATAGCTTAATCACTCATGGAAATATAAACTATTTGAAATTAAATCACAGATTTTTGTAGTTTCTGCTCTATGACCTCCTTCAACATTAGTTGACAGTATTGTGTACTGACTCCTAAAAATATTTTTTTATCAGTGCTTTCTAAGGGCCTTTCACAGTAGAATAAATATAGTTTTGTAATTTACTATGTTCTTTTGTCTTTACCTCAACAGTATAAACTGTTCTGTGTTGTCCTGGGTGATCATTTAGCAGTTCTTTTTGCTTATAATTATCTTTATACACAAGGTTTCCTAGAATATTGTTAGTACTCATAAACAAAATTTGGATGTCAGAAGCAGCATTTCATTTCTAAAAGTATGTTTGCTTCCTAATTGAAAAATTATATTGCTTTTGGCACAAACTGAAAAGAAAAGTCATCAAATGAGATGTCGCTAGTGTTAAATGACTGAAGATTATAAAAAGCTTTTATAACCTGGAATCCCAAGTTACACACTAGCTAAAATGCATTCAAGGAATGTGGCACTTTATGGTAAAATGTGAGAAAAGAGTATTATATTAAAGCAATTTATTTTCTTTTTCTTTTTGTTCTGCACTCATCTGTGATAAATGCAGGAAGACAATAGACTACAGGTGGCACATGGTTATTTAATAGGCAGAAATGTCAAAACTAAACCATCCACTTCTGCAAAACACCTTTAGGTAAAAGAAAAGTCTTATTATCATTGAGACCAACATTAAACTCATTAATGATTACCTTAATATTGTGCCTTAGCCATTAGAGATTCTAACAGCAGTGACTGTTAGCTTTTCTAACATTTCTGCAAAACAGATTCCATAGAAGAAGAAGATAAAATTTTATAATATGTATAATATGTACATTTTACACTCAGATATACAAAGTCATGGATTTTAGTTTTTGACCAAGTTTATAATCTGGGACAATAACAAGAGTTATTATATAAGCATTTTTATAGGACAGATACTCTGCTAACTGTATAATATGAATTGTCACCTTTCAAAATTATAAAAAGTTCTTCAAGTTCATGTGGTAATAATCTCCAAAAATAGATACCATCATTTCTTTCTCTCCCTATATAAGCATACTGCCCAACCAAAGAGATGTGGTCTAATTCTTTCTTATGAAACCTGACCTGGCTTTGTGATGTACCTTTGATAACTACAAATGTGACTGACAAGGTCATAGGAAGCCTTGGAACTTCTTTCTGGGTCTTTTAGATTGTATGTTCTTGGGATGTTTCTTCTTAGAACCTACCCATTTTTATTCTGAGAAGCCCTAGCCTAGGAATAGGTTCATAAACATGCAAACTCTGCTGTCATTGTTTTGAAATTCTTTATATATATATAAAGAATATATAGAATATAAATATTATTATAGAATTATATATAGAATATATATAATTATATATAGAATTATTCTATATATAATTATATATATAATTATTATATATATAATTATATATAGAATATAAAGAATATATATATATATATATATACACACACACAAATTTTAACAAGACATCCTGTACTTTCAATCTGCACTGAGTCTTGCAAATACTGGAACTGGTCTTGCCCAAGCCATGTAGACAAGTTTAGCCCTAGACTCAACATTACCCACCAGTCATGTGAGTGAACTATATTAGACATTCAGCACACTTGAGCGTTTAAATGGTCATAAGTGAAGTGAAGTCACTCAGTCATATCCGACTCTTGTGACCCCATGGACTATAGTCTACCAGGCTCCTCTGTCCATGGGATTCTCCAGGCAAGAATACTGGAGTGGGTTGCCATTTCCTTCTCCAGGGGATCTTCCCGACCCAAGAATCGAACCCGGGTTTCCCACATTGCAGGCAGACGCTTTACCCTCTGAGCCACCAAGGAAGCCCAATAGTCCCAGTCAATATGAGAGATCCCAAATGAGAAATGTTCAGCTAAGTCCAGACAGCCCTCAGAACTATGAAAAAAGAATAAATTACTTCTTAAATCATTGAGTTTTGGCATGGTTTGTGTATTGCCCAACAAAAGATAAGTGAGACAAGTAGGTATTATTATTATCTCACATCTTCCTTATATTAAGCCTATGAAGGAATTACTAATAATCATCTTTGGGAGCATGTATTATAGAAGCAACTTTTCTAAGATCACACAATTAAGTGGTGAGAGAACTAAGAGAGAAATTCAAGGATCATCAAAATGCATAGCTTAAGATCTAGATTGCTATTTCTTATAATAAATGTCTAGTACACAGCAATATTCCTTGGTATTTCCATTTTCAATGTGATTTTTTTTTCTATTTTTGTTCTATTAGAATAGTTTGTCAGATTTCACCCCTAACAATTTTGTTTAAATATGATTCCAAAGCATCACTGATGAGATTTCAAGAGCAATTTCTAGGTTTGCACCTGCTTGTACTTCCCCCTTTCCTCAAGAAACCTCCAAACCACAATAATTATAGATACCTCCATTTTAATGTTAGCCAATTATGCTAATGGGAGTTCATTACTCATTCCTACTGATGTATGTTCAACTTTTATGATTATGTCCTCTTCTATACCCTGCAAGGTCATCATTAATTCCTAATTGCTCAAAATTATTTTCCCACACATACACACCCATGAGGTCCTTGTAATGGGAATTCATTTCTCAAAAGGGAATTTAAGACCAAGTCTCAGATGTTCAAAAACTGGTGAACCAGGTAGTTGACCTGAATCAGTTAATTAAGCTATAGAAAGTCACCAGGGAAAGAAAAGGCACATCATTAGGTTCATTTTGTTGAAAAGTAACAATTTCAGAGCTCCTGGGAAAGCAAAGAAACATCTTAAAAATAATTTCTTGAAATTTTGTTCCAATCTGTGATTCAACTTTTCTGTTTCTGGTATTAACCTAAAGCACTTAAGTGAGACACTCAATAAACCACTTCTTTATTAAAATTGCTAATTAACTATTAGCCTGAAAATGAACTCCAAATTATTCTTTTGTTTGAGTTTGAATTTTTTCAAATTAAGTTGGATGAGTGTTAAAGAAAAAAAAAAAAAACTTTTTTGGAAACAATTTCACTTCTAACTAAGACCTTCAGATAACATAGTTCATGCTTGAAACCTATCTGTACTCAAATACAAAGCATAATCCATAAGGCAAATGCATATACAGTTTTGTAAAGAACAACCAGAAGTCTATAATAGAAATTTATATAATAATTTTAATTGAGGTAAATACTGACTCCTATTTATAAAGCCAAAATTAATTAATAAAATTTATTATTGGCTGGCCAGTATATTCTAGGCTTCTTAATATTACTTATTTAACTATTCTTTTATAGATTGTAAACTATTGACCCTCAAAATACTTCTAATCTACCTTATTTTCCCCTTAAATGAATATACATTTTAAAATCAAAGAACATAGTAACATCTCATTTCTCATAGTTTCCTCTTGTGAACTCATTAAATGCTAAAAGTTAAAATATATATTTTTTCAATAAAAATATTTAATTACATTTTCTGTTGTGAGTTTATAAAATAAAGTATAATTAAAATATTTTAAACTTTTTAAATGATAAGGAACTGCCAGTTTAAGTCATTTTTGCATCTTCTAATATAATAATGTTAGAGGGGTATGGAAGTATGTAGGTGATATTTGATAAATGCTTCTAGAATGAATGAATGAATTAATGAAAGTCTGGTTATAACTCCACAATTTCTCCAAAATCAAAGGAATTTTGAAATTTTTACTCAGTTTTCTTCTCCCCATACTGAGAAAGCAGCCAGCTCCTTGTCAGAACCTGAGAGAGAACTGATCAATAGAAAAAACTACAGAAAATATAATTTTTGTATGGTATGTAAGTAGATAAAAATAAAAATAAGCAACTCTATTTAATTTTAATTGAACATTAAAATTCATTGATATGTAGAGTAAATTTCATGGAGAAATGTATCATTTGTTATTGTATCTCCAGTTCTTAGTACAGTGGCCAGCACATTTATTTGCTCAATTAATATTTGCTGATTAATAAGCACACAAGTGAGTCATTTTATTATTGTAAGACTTTAAAAATATAGTTTAAAATATTATTCTATCTATCAAATTATGAGGCGCTTTCAGAATGTCACGGTATCTCTGTTCTCTGATCATTGTTAGCTACTATATACAGTAATCATTGTCAATTATTATCCTTAGAGGAAACCATTATAGATTATTTAAAACATGGCTTTTGGGAAAACAGGAAATTGAGATGTTTTCCTCTTTTTGCTATTGGTGTATCAGCTTATTCAATTGTATTAATTGTCCATTGCTCCCTAACAAATCATCTCAAGCTTTATGATTTAAAACTTATTGTCTCTAACAGCTTATGCAGGTCAAGAATTCAGAAAGGTATGGGTGTCTCAATTGAGTCTGAGGTTAACTGGGGCTGTAGTCATCTGAAGGCTTGTCTGGGACTGGCAGAGTCACTTCCAACATGTTTTACTCTCAAGACTACCAAGCTGGTTCCTCTCCATGTGGACTACTCTGGTGTCTTCATGATATGGAGCTGGCTTGTCCCAGAGTGAGCAAAAGAGGCCAAGGAAGAAACTACAATGCCTCTTATAAACTAGCCTTGAAAGGCATATGCTGTAACTTTTGCAGTATTCCCTTGGCCATTCAATCATCCTTGATTCAACTGGTATAAAGAGAAAAGCATGAACACTCAGAGACAAGTTTATTTAGGACAAGCTTATTTATTTATTTAAATACCTTGCTTAAATAAAGTCAAGTTTATTTATTTATTTAAATACCTCGGAGACTGCCCACCATACCAACTGCATATGTAAAAATATAAAGCCAGGTAAGCATTTAAATTATTTGACCTAGGACAAAAAAGCATGTGCCATTAACTCTAGTAAATGCTTCTTCATCTATATTGCCATATACCTTGACACTTTTGGCTTTAAGTCAGTCTTAAAAGGTCTGCCATGAACTTTTAGTTTCATAGTATTGAAATAACAGTTTAATCATAGTTAATGCATTATTTGCAGTTTCTTTATTTTCATCTCTTCTCTCACTGATTCAATTCCAATAAATTTACATTTGACATATACAGAATAATAAAACCATTGAATTTTTCATAGAAATCATTTGGGTATGAATAAGGTCATTTCTCTTTAAAGTACATTACCCAAATTGTTTCCACTTAACCTTTTGATTGAAGCAGAGGCAGACTAAGTTCCTAGACTACTTTCATAGAAAGAGAAGACAAATTTAACATAGAGGAGAGGAAAGGAAGAAGGAAATGGGACACCAGGTAGAATTATAAATTGTTGGAATGTGAGGTTGAAGAAACAATATAAGGAAAGCTGGAAGGTATGGGAGGAACTAGTGTGCTTTTAACACTTCAGTATGGAAGAACTTTCTCCAAAGGGCTTAGGACTTATCCTCAGTTAGCCTTTAGTTAGTTAGTTAGTTAAGTCGCTCAGTCGTGTTCGACTCTTTGCGACCCCGTCGACTATAGCCCACCAGGCTCCTCCATCCATGGAATTCTCCAGGCAAGCATACTGGAGTAGGTTGCCATTTCCTTCTCCAGGGGATCTTCCCAACCCAGGGATCAAACCCAGGTCTCCCACATTGCAGGCAGATGCTTTAACCTCTGAGCCACCAGGGAAGCCTACGTAGCAGGCCCAAATGCAGTGTCTTGAGCCTAGTCTCTGAGAATAATGGCTATATTTGTGGACTTGCCATTTCAATTATACATTAAAATGAAGATGTTGCTATAACTTAGTTGTAATTTCTCATCAACATCATCAAATAAAGTATATTATTCCAAGTAATTTGCCACGCTAATGTGCTATTTTGGTTATTGTTGTTCCATGGCAAAGTCAGGTCCAACACTTTGCAACTCCATTTGCTGTGCTTAGTAGCTAAGTCATGTCTGACTCTTTGTGGCCCTATGGACTGCAGCCCACCAGGCTCCTTTGTCGATGGTGATTCTCCATGGAAAAGAATTCTAGGCAAGAATACTAGAGTGGGTTGCTGGGCCCTCCTCCAGGGGATCTTCCCAACCCAGGGATCAAACCCAGATCTCCCACATCACAGGCAGATTCTTTACCATCTGAGCCACCAGGGAAGTCCTTGCAACCCCATGTACTGTAGCAAGCCAGGCTCCTCTGTCCTCCATTATCTCCAGGAGTTTGCTCAAATTCATGTCCATTGAGTCAGTAATGCTAACCAATCACCTCATCCTCTGTCGTCCCCTCATTCTCCTGCTTTCAATCTTTTCCAGCATCAGGATCTTTTCCATTAAGTCTGCTCTTTGCATCAGGTAGCCAAAGTATTGGACCTTCAGCTTCAACATCAGTCCTTCCAATGAATATTCAGAACTGATTTCTTTTAGGATTGAATGGCTTGATCTCCTTGCAGTCCAAGGGACTCTCAAGTATCTTCTCCAGCATCACAATTTGAAACTCTTCAGCACTCAGCCTTCTTATGGTCAAAATCTTACACACATACATGACTATAGGAAAAACCATACCTTTAACTATATGGACCTTTGTCAGCAAATTGATGTCTCTGCTTTTTAATATGCTATCTAGGTTTGTCATACCTTTCCTTCCAAGAGCAAGTATCTTTTAATTTCATGGCTGCAGTCACCGTCCACAGTGATTATGAAGCCCAATAAAATCTATCACTGTTTCCACTTTTCCCCTTCTATTTGCCATGAAGTGATGGGATCACATTCCATGATCTTAGTTTTTTGAATGCTGAGTTTCAAGCTAACTTTTTTACTCTTCTCTTTCATCCTCATCAAGAGGTTCTTTAGTTCCTCTTCACTTTCTGCTATTAGAGGGATATCATCTGCATATCTAAGACTGTTGATATTTCTCCCAGCAATTTTGATTTCAGCTTGTGATTTATCCACCCTGACATCTCACATGATTTACTCTTCATTTAAGTTCAATAAGCAGGGTAACAGTAATCAGCCTTGATGTACTCCATTCCCAATTTAGAACCAGTCAGTTATTCCATGTCCAGTTCTAACCTTTGCTCCTTGACCCACATCCAGGTATCTCAGGAGACAAGTAAGGCAGTCTGGTATTCCTGTCTCTTGAAGAATTTTCCACAGTTTGTTGTGATCCACACAATCAAAGGCTTTAGCATAGTCAATGATGCAGAAATAAATGTTTTTCTGGAACTCCCTTGTTTTCTCCGTGATCCTTTGAATGTTGGCAATTTGATCTCTGCTTCCTCTACCTCTTCAAAACCCAGCTTGTACATCTGGAAGTTCTCAGTTCACATTTTGCTGAAGGCTGGCTTGAAGGATTTTGAGCATAACCTTCCTTGCACATGAAATGAGTGCAGTTGTGTGGTAGTTGGAACATTCCTTTGCATTGCCCCTCTTTGAGACTGTAATGAAAACTGACCTTTTCCAGTTCTGTGGCCACTGCTGAGTTTTCCAAACTGCTGACATATTGAGTATAGCACTTTAACAGCATCATCTTTTAGGATTTGAAATAACTCAACTGGAATTCCATCACCTCACCTCCACTAGCTTTGTTCATAGCAATTCTTCCTAATGCCCACTTGAATTCATACTCCAAGATGTCTGGCTCTAGGTGAGAGACTGCACCATCATGGTTATCCAGGTCATTAAGACTTATTTTGTATAGTTCTTCTGTGTATTCTTGCCACCTTTTCTTAACCTCCTCTGCTTCTGTTATGTCCTTACCATTTCATGAAATGTTCCCTTGATATCTCCAATTGTCTTGAAGAGATCTCTAGTCTTTCCCATTCTACTGTCTTCCTCTATTTCTTTGCATTTTTTTCATTTAGTAAGGACTTCTTGTCTCTACTTGCTATTCTTTGGAACTCTGCATTCAGTTGGGAATATCTTTTGCTTTCTCCCTTGCCTTTACTTTTCTTCTTTCCTTAACTATTTGCAAAGCCTCCTCAGAAAATAACTTCGCCTTCTGCATTTCTTTTCATTGGGATGGTTTTGGTTACTGCCTCTTACAGTGTTACAAACTTTCATCCATAGTTCTTCAGGCACTCTGTCTACCAAATCTAATCCCTTGCATCTATTCATAATTTCCACTGTGTAATCAGGGAATTTGATTTAGATCATATATGAATGGCCTAGTGGTTTTCACTACTTTCTTCAATTTAAGCCTGAATTTTGCAAGAAGGAGCTCATAATTTGAGCCACTGTCATCCCCAGGTCTTGTTTTTGCTGACTGTATAGAGCTTCTCCACCTTCGGCTGCAAAGAATGTAATCAATCTGATTTCAGTATTGATCACCCGGTGATGTCCATTTGTAGTCTTCTCTTGGGTTTTTGGGAAAGATTGTCTGCTATGACCAGCACGTTCTCTTAACATGTTAGCCTTTGCCCTGCTTTATTGTGTACTTTGAGACCAAACTTGCCTGTCATTCCAGGTATCTCTTAACTTCCTACTTTTGCATTCCAGTCTCCTATGATGAAAAGGACATCATTTTTTGGTGTTAGTTCTAAAAGGTCTTGTAGGTCTTCATAGAACTGATCAACTTCTGCTTCTTTGGCATCAATGGTTGGGGCATAGATTTGGATTATTGTGATGTTGAATGGTTTGCCTTGGAAATGACAGATCATTCTATGGTTTTTTGAGGTTGCACCCAAGTACTGAATTTTGGATTCTTTTGTTAACTATGGGGATTACTCCATTTCTTCTAAGGGATTCTTGCCCACAGTAGTAGATGTAATTATCATCTGAATTAAATTTGCCCATTTCCATCCATTTTAGTTCACTATTCCTGAGATGTCGATGTTCAATCTTACCATCTACTGCTTGACTACATCCAATTTACCTTGATTCGTGGATCTAACATTCCAGGCTCCTATGCAATACTGTTCTTCACAGCATGGGATCTTATTTTCACCACCAGACACGTCCACAACTGAGTGTCATTTCCACTTTTGCCCAGCCGCTTCATTCTTTCTGGAGCTATTAGTAATTGCCCTTAGCTCTTCCCCAGTAGCATATGGAACACCTTCCAACATGAGAGGCTCATCTTCCTGTATCATACCTTTTTCCCTTTTCATATTGTTCATGAGGTTCTCCTGGCAAGAATACTGGGGTGGTTTGCTTTCCTCCTCCAGTGGACCGTGTTTTGTCAGAGTCTTCACTATGTCCCATCTGTCTTGGGTATCCTTGCTTTATTCCAAAGACATGTACCACCATTTACTAAAACAAATAAATGTTGTCTTGGGGAATAGCTGGCAAAAGTCACCTAAGCCTTCAGAAATTTGGCTGGATGAAAATGTGACATCAGTTTCTATAAATTTTCAAAAAATAAGTTTGGTTCCTGGGAGCTGTTTATGTTATAGTGGGTAAAACTTGACTGACAAAATATATGGATGTTTTCCTACTCACTAGTTATTCAACCATGGGCCAGCTATTTATGCTTTCTTTGCCTAATACACCAAATGGAAATAATATTGATCTCACAGAATTCTTATAAAGATTCAATATGATAATAGATATAAACTGCCTCATATAAATATGTAAATAAACATATAAACTATTATAGTAGATGGGCTTCCCAGCTGACACTAGTGGTAAAGAACCTACTGCCAATGCAGGAGACACAAGAGATATGGGTTCCATCTCTGGATCAGGAAGATCCCTCGGAGGAAGGCTTGGCAACCCACTCCAGTTTTACTGCCTGGAGAATCCCATGGACAGAGGAGCCTGCCAGGCTCCATAGAGTAGCAAAGTGTCGGACATTACGGAAGCAACTTAACACTCACATATGCACATGTGCTAAGTCACTTCAGTCATGTCTGATTCTGTGTGACCCTATGAACTGTAGCCTAGCATGTTCCTCTGTCCATGGAATTCTCCAGGCAAGAGTACTGGAGTGCAGTGCCATGCCCTTCTCCAAGTACTCACATATAGTACATACCTATTAAATTTTTGTTCCCTTTTCTCCTTTGCCTTTTATTTGTTCTCAATATGAACACTATTTCCTGATAATATCAAGTCAATTTGCTGGCAGCCAATATTTAATCCTTCAGTGAAAGATTTTCCTAAAGTCCACATCCTGAGGATTGCATGTTTTGCTTATAACTTTATTTTATGTTTAGAAAAGCAAAGCCAGTAGTACTTTCTCATGTCTTATGTCTAATCCTTTTCATGAAATATTTTTAAAAAATTCACCATCAGAACTCTTCAGATAATCCTTAATATAAGCTTTTAATAATTTGTCAAAAATTTTGTCCCGTTAATTATTAATTGACCATCTTTGGGGTTGCTTATTTTACGTGAAATAATATTGGAATCTTATATAATAAAGCTGTCATTAATATTTTCATTTTCAATTGCTTTACCCTTCTCTCTTAAGTAAAAAAAATCAATATAGTGTGAATGTAATGTAGTATGCTGCTGCTGCTGCTGCTGCTAAGTCGCTTCAGTCGTGTCCGACTCTGTTCGACCCCAGAGACGGCAGCCCACCAGGCTCCCCCGTCCCTGGGATTCTCCAGGCAAGAACACTGGAGTGGGTTGCCATTTCCTTCTCCAATGCATGAAGTGAACAGTGAAAGTAAAGTCGCTCAGTTGTGTCCAACTCTTTGCGTAATGTAGTATAAGAAGAAAAAAAAAATCTGCTCATTTACGTTCTTTAATCCTTTTGTACTTACTATTCCCATTTGTGAAAATATTTTTCAGTGATTCTATTACCCCTATTTGCATATCCTAATAAAATCTAAAACATAATTATTTCCCTTCTTATTCTATAAAACTTTTAAATTCAAAAGTGAGAATTTTATCTAATCTATAGTTAAGTACGTAGGTGTGAAGTATCATTATAAATTTATTTTTTCCAATTTCACCAATGAAATTTTAATGGAAGTAATGTATATATGAATTTACAAGTACTACTACATCATTATTTTCTATGAGAGAATTTGTTGAAAGAATGACCCACCCAGTCTTTCCTAATGTGTTATATTAGATACAAACATGTTTCTTGTGATAAAGCAGCTCACAAGATTAATTCTTTGAAAGTACAAGTTGTTTTTGAGAATTCCCATACTAATTTCACTTCTAATATTTTCTCTAGCATCATGTTTTGTTTTGCTTTATTTTTGTCTCTATCAATTGACATTTGAAAATCCTATACCAGTATTCTGGTTTCACTGATATTTAAATAATGAATCACAAATTAAATTTATGGCTTTTTTGATAAGAAAAAATAAAATAATATAAATTAATTATATTTACTCCTTCCTTATTTAAAACATCTTGCACTGTTTGCTAATTCTAGGATGATGGCCTAATAAAGCCCATGGCACATGACATTTGTAGGGCCCCATAACCTAGCATTAACCTACATTTAAAATCATATCTCTAGTCACATACCTATATACAGACATTGAAAGAAAGGAAATTGCATGAAGAATGTTAGAAAACCACAGAAGGAATATAGAAATGTCAGGACTAAGTTCAGTGCAGGAAATACAGCTGACAATGAATGAGTACTTCATGTAAGACACACAAGCATACACATCTTGACTTGGGATCTACTTACCCATCTAGTTTTCTCTCTTTCTACTATAACTTTTTCACAGCGTGCATTTCTGCAGTTTTAATAATCATGTTTTCTCTTTCATCCTGATATTTATATTTGTTAATCACCCTTCCTGTGCCCTTTTCTCCCTTACATCAGCCTCATTTCCACACCTACACCCACCCATCACACCACTTTCATGGATAGTTCCTACCTGAACTATGTGACTCAGTTATTTTATCTCTTATCCTGAGAAGCCTTCCCTGGCCAGTTCAAAATCTGTACTCTACCTGCATGCTTTCCTTCATCTTTAGCATTCATTGCACAATTTTGGCATAGTTAGTTGGCTTGTCTGGATCTCCACTCTAAACTCCTTGAAAATAGAAATTTCATGTTAGTCTTTGGACTCTCCAGAGCACACAGAATGACTGAAGTGAAACAATAACTCAGTATGTGTTTGGTGAGTGAATGAATGAGTGCATGAATGATATCTGAAACCGAGAAAAACCTGGGAGTACATGATGAAGAACAAACAGAGGAAAATGCCAGGCCAATGGAAAGACCCTAAATAGGTCTTTCCTATTTAGCTTAGCTGCATGTGATTGTGAAGCTCTGGAATCAATGAAAACTGGTACAAACGGAGCTGTACCTCCCAACCAGGTAACCAAAGGCAGCGACAAGAACATATGGTTGGGAGTAAAGGATTGGATAAATTGCATAGCATAGGCCAAAGCAAGTTTGTATTTAATCTCACTAGCTATGAGGAAAAATGAGAAATGCAACTGATAAACATGAATCATAGTAGGATCAGAATCTAGGTGGATAGCAAGAAAGAAGGGAAATGCAGAAAATAAAGGTCAGGTGATGCAGAAGGCAGTTTCATAGACAGATGAATTATAATTATAAAATTACCACATCAAAAGATTATATAATCTTTGCTTAGAAAAATATTGAGGCCAGAGAATTAGGAGCCAGAGATTTAACAGAAAAGCAGGTGCAGTTGCAATGTTATAAAACATCAATGACTATAGTAGGTGTATGATTTAGACTCTAAACTTTTATGGAATTCCTACTAAAGCTGAAATAACTCCTATGTGACTAGCCAAGGTCATAAGCTCTAGGAGGGCAGGCCTATAACTGTGTGACTGACTGCTTTATCTACAGCCTAGCACCTTGTAGACACAAATCTGACACTTGGATAATAAAATGATGGGTCCTTCATTCCAAAGACATATCAACTTTTCTTCACTCTCCCTTCTCAGTGTTGCCATTCATCCACTTGCCCAAGCAAGAAGCCATGAATCACCATAAACTTTCTCTACCTTACGCACTCTCCCAACATAATTATCAATAAGCAACTCTTATGGATTCTGCTTCCAGAACTCAATTTAGTGAATCTGTGAATTTTAGTTAATTTTCAATGAATTTTTTTCTCCTAATTCTGTCTAACCATTCTTCTACTTCTAATTATTCTGCTAGAATCAGTGCTCCAAATTACCACCAAACTAATGCTAATAAGTATTGTGGGCTGTATCATGTTCCCTCAAAAGGTATGTTTAAGTGCTGACCCCCAAAACCTATGAATGTAACCTTATTTATAAATAACTTAACATGAAGCCATACCAGGTTAGGACTGGCCCTAATTCAATAACTGGTGTCCTTATGAAAAGTGGAAAATTTAGCCACAGGTGGGAAAAGAAGAATAAGGAGAATATGACAAGACAATGGAGAGATGATTGAGGCAGAGACTGGATACATCTACAAGCCAAGGGACACCAAGCATTGCCAGAAACCAAGAGCAGATAGGAAGAGGCAAGGAGGGACCCTCTCCTAGAGCCTTCACAGAGAGCATGGCCCTGCCTGCTGACACCTTGGTTTCAGACCTTTAGCCTCCAAAACTTTAAGAATATATTTTTTGTTGTCTTAAGTCACCCAGTTTATAGGTACATATTACAGCAGTCCTTGGAAACAAATACAATTAAAAAAAAAAAAAATTCAATCAAGTCACCCTATTGCTTAACACCCTTCTTTATCTTCTTCCAATAGAATACAAATTCTTTCATAAATCCTAAAGAAGCCCACAATCTGAATCCTTCTAACTCTCTGGATTACCCTCTTGACAATTTTATTTTCCAGGTTTACCATGTTTCAGAGATGCAGAACTTTCTTGCTTTCATCCAATATGCCTCAACTTTCAGGCCTTCACACACACTTGTTCTTTTGCCTAAGCCTCCCCTTTCTTCCCACTCCCCTTCTCCAGTTATCATGACTTTGATATTTTCTTACCTCACAGCCTCATTTCACTGGGGAGTCCTCTCAAGATGTTGAAATTCATTTAGGCTTACCTGCTGTGTTGGTACAGACTATTCTAAGTATTGAATTAACTTTCTGTTTTCCCTCTGTAAGCTATGTGTTCCTTAAAATAGGAGCAACATCTTTCTTGGGTATTTCCTGTATATAGTATAATGCATTGCACATTACTATGATTACTTTATTATTACTATCAGATCACAATTACCACTGCTATTACTACTAGTAATAATAAAAAGCTGACATTGAGAACTTATTTATACCAGGAATTTTGCAAATAGTTAAAAATATGTCACATCATTTACTATTATCATCTAATGGTGATTACACAATAAACACCATTATTTTTAAGCTATAGCTAAGAAAAGTGAATTGTAGAGTGGTTGAATTACTAATGCAAGGTCATATCACTCTGAAGTGATAGAATGAGAACTCATCTCAGTTGTTTTTGACTTCAAAAGACCATATTCTTAATGATTTTGCTCATTAAATATTTGTTGACATTCCAGCAGAGAGCAATACAAATAAAGACCAGGTGTTGAAATTAGCACAACTGTGTTTGAGGAAAACTGAGACAGAGATTTAACTTCTAATAATAAAGGAAAAAGGTTTGTTGTACATAAAGTCCAGATTTAAAAAAAATTTTTTGAAGAAGATAATTGTGATGCTAGGATTAGGTTTAAAATGGTTTTTAGGAAGATAGAGTAGGAAGAAACAAAGGTGTATTAATTGGTAAATCAATGATGACAATATCTCCTCCAAAGGTGCCAACCCATTCAAAACAGCACTATTTAAAAAAAAAAAGTAAATTAATTCAGTCTCATCAATAATTTTTTTTTTTAAGTTACAGGAAATTGAGCAAAGGACAGGAATGAAAAATATAGGTCTTGCGGGGAGGCAGGGGTGGTTGGAAGGGATTTTATATGTTAGACTAGAAAGGAAGGACTAACATGAATCACCTTGCAATCATATTAGGAGGACACGCTAAGAAGAGATGAAATACTTTTGGAAAACGTAATTAGGGATAATTAATGAAAATCTTGAAGGGTTATAAGTAGGTTGGAGGGGCCCACATTTATGGGGGCCTACTAACCACGTCAAATTGAGGGGCCTACATCATTTGATTAAACTGAAAGACAGAAATGGTGAAATGATGAAAAAGAAAAGTTTACTGGAGATCATTTATCTTCTGTGCTTTGCTTAAAAAAGGTATATGGATGATTTAAGTGAAGAGAATTTAGAGTCCTGGTGCTCAAATATCCATGTGCATGAGGATCTCAAAAAATTATTGTCAAAAATGCAAATTCTGGGCCCCAACGGCCAATCTTCTATGAACACGTGTAGATGGTGTGCCACCTTTATTTTTAAAGGCAACATAGGTTGCCTGCCTTTAACCTCTCAAGAGGAGAATCCTTGCCACTCTGAAAATATTGTGTGTGTGCATGCTCAGTCATGTCCGACTCTTTGCAACCCCATGGACTATAGCCCACCAGACTCCTCTGTCCATGGGATTTCCCAAGCAAGACTACTGGAGCGGATTGCCATTTCCTCTTGCAGGCGATCTTCCCATCCTAGGGATCGAACCCGCATCTCCTTCATTGCCTGCATTGGCCGGTGAGTTCTTTACCACTAGTGCCACTTGGGAAGCCAAAAATTTAAAGAACATTTTAAAAGATGGATATTAATTTCAGTGAGAAAGATTAAAGAAGTTAACTTTAGTTTATGGCACAGAAGACAAGGAATGATTTAATAACCATCTCCCAAGTATATTAAGTGTATATAAAAGAAGGTAGCTGAGCAATTTTTCTCCATTTCCATTGTTGCCTACACAAGAGGAAATTGACTTGGATTCAAGTAAAAACTCATTTACAAGGAAAGATTTCTTCACCTAAATAATGATTATAGGCTAGGACGTTCATGAAGGATGTTTTGGAGAATCTATATTCCTGTTTTGCCTTGTCTTGCTTAAAAAAAATAAAAAAACAAAAACCTTCCTCCTCATCCTCATTATCTGTTAGTTCTAGCTATTTTAGGGTTTGTCCCTTTACCAATATTGGAAATAGGGTCATTGACCACAGGCTATTGTAAGGTCTTTCCTGGTTCTATGCTCAAACATTTAATAAGGATATATTGCTCTTTGAGGCGGCTATGTGAGAGTCATTAACTGTGACTAATATGCTATCCTCAAGATGTACCAGAGCAGCCTCATTAATCACATCAAATTGCTGCTAAAGACATTTTGCGTGAATATGTGTGTGAGCGTGTGCAGGAGTGTGTGTGTGTGTGTTTGTGTGTGTGGTCATTTATTAAACTCCTTTGGAGTTCCAGAATAAAGATAATGACTTAATTGAAAGCCTAACCCTGTCCATTTTCTTTAACCTCTCCCCTAATGTCTCAGGATCAGTCCTGTAACCAGGCGGGTCTTTTCCCTAGCCAGCATTTGTGCATGCTAAGTGATGCAGAGTTGCTCAGGCAAACAGGATGGACTTCCACCTGGTTCTCTCTCTCTGCTACAGTGAGAGAGCAGTTTGGTTTCAGCAGCCCTCCCATGCTGCAATAAGCCTTAAAAAAAAAAAAAAAAAAGACAGCTAGAGTGACTACAGATGTTGTGTGAAATAGCCAGTATGTTTTCCACCTGTCTGTATTTGCCTAAGGGGTCAGGGACAATCAAATTAAAGCAGTATGCAAGATGTGACAGATGTTTGTCCTATTGAGATAAATCTCAGCAAGTTGCAGAAAGGTAGAATAAATGTAATACATAAAACAAAACATAGAAACCACTTTGGAAGGTGTCCTGAGAATAACAACATTTCTAAATAAAGGCCCATTACCTTACATCCTTCCCTCCTAATTAGACCCATAATTGGACACTTTATAGTACCTAGTGGAAACATAATTAGTCATTCTTTTTATAGCAGTGTAATTCATTGGGAGTTAGATTGTTGAAGTGGAAGAAGGGTCATTTTTGGAGATTTTTTATCTCCTTTTCAGCAACAGGTAATAACACGGTGCATTGCGCATTTTGTCGGAAGAACTTGGGTGCTGTGTTTCTCCATCAGATTAATGTCCTCCGATATATCTTATGTTCCTCTCAAAATATAGGATGATGGTCTGTATCTCTGAGGCTAATGCCAGGTAATGAAATAGCCTTTCAATAACTTATTGACTGGAACATTGCTAACATGTCAAGATCAGGGAAAAGGGAGTTAGATGTGACATTATGATTATATATGTCTTGAAACAAAACACCAATATGGAGCATTTTTCTTTTGTGTCACACTGGCTAGATGTCTCTGGTCAAACAGACAATATATGTTTTTGGTAAAGTTCTTTTTTGGTCTTTCTTTTCCTATCTTAAACTACTTTATGCTCTGAAATTTCAGCAACTGCTCTTGAAAATTATTAGACTTAAAAAATATGAGTGGGCCAGCAAAAGCATAAAACCAATCAACCATTGGACATTAACTATTTTGAAGGTTGTAAAACCTTACCAGACATGATGAACAAGCAGTCATTGCATTTTGTGAAAAGAATAATCGGTTCCAATTCAAGTCATTTGTAAATACCTTCAGAGACATAGTAGAGGGTTGTGTGTTTTTAGCTTTAAGGCAAAAGACTATTATGATTACTATGTGTATATTAATACACACAGTATTATACTAGGTGTATATTATTCCTTAATTTCATTGTCATAACCTGATACACGAGTCTGAATACAGGTAACCCACTTCTGGTCTCAGTTGCTGCTAACCATAAGTTGATTTAGAAGACAACCTGTGTAGCTGTAGGGAAGGCCAATGGAAATTACATAAACCATACTTTCTTTCTTTACTGAGATTTCCAAACTCTCAATCACAAGGCAAGCAAGAAAGCCTAATTGAGATTTAAATGCCTGCTGCTTGTTGCAACTTCCTCTTTGTCAACACGGAAGGACTATTCTCTGTGAACCTTGCACAGACTGGTTCCAAATAGGAAAAGGAGTATGGCAAGGCTGTATATTGTCACCCTACTTATTTAACTTATATGTAGAGTACATCATGAGAAACACTGGGCTGGATGAAGCACAAGCTTGTATCAAGATTGCTGGGAGAAATATCAATAACCTCAGATATGCAATACCCACATTGGGTAGTGAAGCACTGTTAGTACTGATGGGGTCTTTCTCAAGAAAACACCAATATTTTTTTTTTTTTTTAATTTGCAATTTTTTTTTTTTATTTTTTTTTATTTTTTTTTTTTATTTTATTTTTTCCAGTGGGTTTTGTCATACATTGATATGAATCAGCCATGGATTTACACTTATTCCCCATCCCTATCCCCCCTCCCACCTCCCTCTCCACCTGATTCCTCTGGGTCTTCCCAGTGCACCAGGCCGGAGCACTTGTCTCATGCATCCCACCTGGACTGGTGATCTGTTTCACCATAGATAGTATACATGCTGTTCTTTTGAAATATCCCACCCTCACATTCTCCCACAAAGTTCAAAAGTCTGTTCTGTATTTCTGTGTCTCTTTTTCTGTTTTGCATATAGGGTTATCGTTATCACCTTTCTAAATTCCATATATATGTGTTAGTATGCTGTAATGTTCTTTATCTTTCTGGCTTACTTCACTCTGTATAATGGGCTCCAGCTTCATCCATCTCATTAGGACTGGTTCAAATGAATTCTTTTTAATGGCTGAGTAATATTCCATGGTGTATATGTACCACAGCTTCCTTATCCATTCATCTGCTGATGGGCATCTAGGTTGCTTCCATGTCCTGGCTATTATAAACAGTGCTGCGATGAACATTGGGGTGCACGTGTCTCTTTCAGATCTGGTTTCCTCAGTGTGTATGCCCAGAAGTGGGATTGCTGGGTCATAAGGCAGTTCTATTTCCAGTTTTTTAAGAAATCTCCACACTGTTTTCCATAGCGGCTGTACTAGTTTGCATTCCCACCAACAGTGTAAGAGGGTTCCCTTTTCTCCACACCCTCTCCAGCATTTATTGCTTGTAGACTTTTGGATAGCAGCCATCCTGACTGGCGTGTAATGGTACCTCATTGTGGTTTTGATTTGCATTTCTCTAAGAAAACACCAATATTTTTTAAATTAACCTAGTGGATCTGTAAAGTAAAGTAATGCTAGTAAAATAATGCTCAAAATTCTCCAAGCCAGGCTTCAGCAATACATGAACCATGAACTTCTAGATGTTCAGGCTGGTTTTAGAAAAGGCAGAGGAACCAGAGATCAAATTGCCAACAACCAATGGATCATCAAAAAAGCAAGAGAGTTCCAGGAAAACATCTATTTTTGCTGTATTGACTATGCCAAAGCCTTGGACTGTGTGGGTCACAATAAACTGGAAAATTCTGAAAGAGATGGGACTACCAGACCACCTGACCTACCTCTTGAGAAATCTGTATGCAGGTCAGGAAGCAACAGTGAGAACTGGACATGGAACAACAGACTGGTTCCAAATAGGAAAAGGAGTATGTCAAGGCTGTAGATTGTCACCCTGCTAATTGAACATACATGCAGAGTACATCATGAGAAATGCTGGGTTGGATGAAGCACAAGCTGGAATCAAGATTTCTGGAAGAAATATCAATAACCTCAGATATGCAGATGACACCATGTTTATGGCAGAAAGTGAAGAAAAAGAGCCTTCTGATGAAAGTGAAAGAGGAGAGTGAAAAAGTTGGCTTTAAACTCAACATTCAGAAAACTAAGATCAAGTGATCACCCCATCACTTCATGTCAAATAGATGGGGAAACAGTGGCTGACTTTATTTTTCTGGGCTCCAAAATCACTGCAGATGGTGACTGCAGCCATGAAATTAAAAGACGCTTACTCCTTGGAAGGAAAGTTATGACCAACATAGACAGCATATTAAAAAGCAGAGACATTACTTTGCCAACAAAGGTCCATCTAGGCAAGGCTATGGTTTTTCCAGTAGTCATGTATGGATGTGAGAGTTGAGAGCCAAAGAACTGATGCTTTTGAACTGTGGTGTTGGAGAAGACTCTTGAGAGTCTCTTGGACTGCAAGGAGATCCAACCAGTCCATCCTAAAGGAGATCAGTCCTGGATGTTCATTGGAAGGACTGATGCTGAAGCTGAAACTCCAATACTTTGGCCACCTGATGTGAAGAGCTGACTCATTTGAAAAGACCCTGATGCTAGGAAAGATTGAGGGCAGGAGAAGGGGACAGCAGAGGATGAGTTGGTTGGATGGCATCACTGACTCAATGGACATGGGTTTGGGTATACTCCAGCAGCTGGTGATGGACAGGGAGGCCTGGCATGCTGTGGTTCATGGGGTCACAAAGAGTCAGACATGACTGAGCCACTGAACTGAACTGAGCTGATCTGTGATTTATCAATGTAATTTGAAGTGCTTATTTGTCAGGCACTGTAGTATGACTAGGCTTTCTCCTTACCAAGCTCTTTCTGTTGCTGGGACTATAATACTGGAATTACCTCATCAATGGTGGTACGGAATACAAGGCATTCCATTCTCTCATTCAGTCTTTGCAGGAACAAGATGTATAGATCATCAGAACTTCCATGAGAGAAGGGAATGCACCCAGAGGAGTCTAAGCTTCTGTAGGTATTATTAGTGAACATCATGTGCATTTATGGAAGCCAAGATATGTGGCCCCCCAAAAAAGTGCAAAGATGGTGAATGAGGATGCCTCAGGCAAAGAGATATTAAGATGAGTGATTGCTCATTGTTCCATCAACCAACTTTTCAATCACGTGGCACATAGGAAAATGTGCCTCCAACACAAATGAAATTGCTGGACTAATTTAACAAGCACTAATCAACTAACTCATGTGGAAATTTCAGTGAGATTGTACTGATGAGTATACATTGACAATAGGTTAATTTTTAGGGCAGTTCAGGCATTAGAAAATTCCTTGGCTAATAAAATCAACTGATTTATGTGTTTTTCCTGTGTTCCTCATGTTTGAAAGAACACCATAGCCTCAAAATCCACTTTGAAAAATTAAAAAGTATTGTTTTTCCCCCTAAGAAAAAAGCTATTGTAATTGTTTTGTAATTGTATTGTAATTGAATCATTTAACTCATAATAGATGGACTGCTTCACTCACAGTTTAGACCATAACATTTTCACAATTGTATTTTATGTACACAGATTTATTTCTTACTGTACAATTAATGATTTATTTGCATTATTGTTGAGGCTTACATATATTTGACACTTATCTACACTATTAAAAGGAAGAAATTTTGAGACATGGAGGAAGCTTAAACGTGTATTACTAAGTGAAAGAAGCCAATCTGCAAAGGCTCCATTACTGTATGATTTCAATTATACGACATTCTGAAAAAGGCAAAATTAGAGAGGTAATTAAAAAAAGGCCAGTTGCTGCTAGGGGTATGTTTATGTAGTGGTGGGCAGAGGGAGGATAAATAGGTAGATCATAGAGGATTTTTAGGGTGATGAAAATACTTTGCATGATAGTATAATGAAGGATATGTCATTATGTGGGAGTGTGTATGTGCATGTGTCTGTTAGTTGTTCAGTCATGTCCAACTCCTTGTGACCCCATGGACTGTAGTCCACCAGGCTCCTCTGTCCATGGAATTCTCCAGGCAAGCATACTGGAGTGGGTAGCCATTCCCTTCTCTAGGGAATCTTCCTGACCCAGGATTTGAACCTGGATCTCCTGTATTGCAGGCAGATTCTTTACCATCTGAGCCACCAGGGAAGCCCCATGTGTCATTATAGATTTGTCTAAACCCATAGAAGGCACAACCCAAGAGTGAATCTTAATGTAAACTATAGACTTTGAGTGATCATAATGTTTCAATGCAGGTTCATTTGTTGTAACAAATGTACCATTCTGGTGAGTGATGTTGATAATGGGGGAGGTTATGTAACTATTGAGGGGGGGTGGTTTATGAAAAATCTCTATCATCCTCTCAATTTTGTTGTAAATTAAAACTTCTATAAAAAATAAAATTAAAAGAATCCCACCCCCACAAAAAAGGAAAAATTCTTATGATTCAACTAAGACATGTTATATAATTGGTCTTTGGAAAATCTGTGTAAAAGCTTTTATAACCTCAAGTCAATTTATTTACTAAATAATGTAGATAGTTTATATATATCATGAAATTATAGAAGTTTATACCTCAAAGAGATCCTAAAAGTCATTTGAAAATTGGAATAAAATTGTGGAATAAGGAGATTCAAACATATCAAACTAAAGGTAGAGATCCATGTGATTACATTTCCCTTGAATGCAAAGGTAGTAATGTATTTTCCTGTATATAACTGGTCCCACATATATCACCATGCCCTACCTACCTACTGCCCTCATCGTAGTTTTCTTAAAAAAAAAAGCAAGCAAAATACATGAGTGGTTAATAAAATTATTTTGTAGGTTATAAGTGAAGTTGATTGCAACGTTTCTCTTAAAAATGGAAATAATATATTAATAAATAAATAAGCTACACCATATTAGTTTTACTTTATAAATGAGAGGTATGTATTATCAATGCAGTTTATGAAGGATGAAGTGTTCCTAGACATCATGACAACCAGATGGGTAACATTTTAATATCTAAACAAGAATGTGCTCAATTTTGCTTTCTTTATATGGGTTTCCAAAGATGAAAAAAAAAATTTTTTTTTTTAAAGAAATACTGTCAGTGTCCTGTTTACAGTGTCCATGAGCAAAGATTCCTTAGGAGATTGATCCTTACGTCTAGTGTGCAAGATCAGTACTTAACAAGTGACTGAATAAGTTTGGGGATATAAAGTACCGCATGGTGACTATAGTTAAATACTACTGTAATCAATACTTGAACTTTCCTAAGAAAGGAGCTATTACTCATTTTTATCACACACGCAAAATGGTAATTGTGTGAGGTGATGGATATGTTAAATGGATTTTGGTATTCATTTCATAATGTATATGCATATCAAATAATCACATTGCAGACTTCAAATATGTAATTTTTATTTGTTACTATATGTTGTTTTTTAAAAAAGTAGTTGAGAAATGGACTCCTCGAGGCCAATGGCTCTAAACCTTACCAGACCTAGCAATTGCTTGTCATAACAAAATTTTGTCTATAACAAAACTTGAAATGAAATTTTTAGATAATATAACTACCCTGTACACATTCACTTATATATTTGTATGCATATAACAATTGCACTACAAAATAAAGAGAAAAGTTACTAATAAGTACAACTACATTAACAGATTTCATAGAGTTGATTAATGCTTGTACCTACTTACAATGATTATCTGGATTTAAAAGAAGTAAGATCCGGAGCCATTTCATACATAAGGGACAAGAAAATGAAAAATCTGAGTCTAGTTGAGACTCTGGTTTAAAGGGCAAAGAAGACAAAAGTATTAAAATGACTATAGTAAATTATTAATGGATACACAAGGTGAAATGTAAATTGTGACATCAAAATCATAAATGTGGGGGAAGAGGGGATAAAAAATATACAGCTTTAGAATGCATTCAAAGTTAAGTTGTTAAAATTTTAAAACAGACTTAATTGGAAGCATATAACATATATAGTTTGTCTTCTTCTTAAAGAGTAAAGAATTAAATGCCCTTTGGTAGAGAGTGGGGTAGAGTAAATAAAAATGGAATTTTAATGGAAAAAGTTTGTTAGAATCTAGGTTTTTCATTGCATGGTCTCTGGCTTGTGTTAACTATTCAATGAAGTAAAGACAGTCTCTTCAGCAAGTGATGCTGGGAATATTTGACAACCACATATAAATGCATGAAATTAGAACACACCCTCATGCCAAATACAAAAGGAAACTCAAAATGGCTTAAAGTCATAAATAAAAGACATGACACATAAAACTAGAAGAAAGCATAGACAAAACATTCTCTGACATAAATCCTACTAATATTATCTTAGGTCAGTCTCCCAAGGCAATAGAAATAAAAGCAAAAATAAATAAATGAGACCTAATCAAACTTGCAAGCTTTGTACAACAAAAGCAAACAAAATACAAAAACCATAAACAAAATGAAAGACAACTTGGGAGAGAATGTTTGCTAAATGATGTGACCAACAGGGCTTAATATCCAAAATACACAAACATCTCATACAACTCAGTAACAAATAAACCCACACAATTCATCTGAAAAATGAGCAGAAGACCTAAACAAACATTACTCCAAAAAAGTTATTCAAATGGCCAATAGGCACATAAGAAGTTGCTCAACATTGCTGAGAAACACAAATCAAACTACACTGAGGTACCATCTCACACTGTTCAGAATAGTAATCATCAAAAAGTCCACAAATAACAAATGTTGGAGAGGATGTGGAGAAAAGAGAACCCTCCTACACTGGGGTGGGAATGTAAGTTGCTGCAGCTTCTATGGGAAATAGCATGGAGGTTCCTTACCAAACTGAAAATAGAGTTGGCATATGGTTCAGCAAGGGCTTTCCAAGCGGTGTTCATGATAAAGAACCTGCTGGTCAACACAGGAGACATAAGAGATGCAGGTTCAATCTGTGAGTAGGAAAGACCCCCTGGAAGGAGGCCTGGCAACCCACTCCAGTATTTTTGCCTGGAGAAGCACATGGACAGAGGAGCCTGGTGACTACTGTAGTCCACAGGGTCACACAGAATCGGACATAACTTAAGCAAATGAGCATGCATGCATGCATGATCCAGTGATTCCACTCCTGGGCATATATCCATACAAAACTATAATTGAAAAAGATACAAGCACCCCTATGTCCAAAGCAGCAATGTCCACAATAGAACACATGAAAACAACTTAGTGTCCATGAACAAATGAATGGTTAAAGCAGGTGTGGTACACTTTAAAAAATGTTAAACTTCCAGAAATAATATTTATGTGTGATCATAATACAAATTTTGAATCAAATATTCTGTTGATACAATTAAAACTGCTCTTGCTAAATTAAGGATTGCTGTGTACTTTATATATTCATAATTTTATAATATTTTGGCTCTAAAATTTTATGCTGTTAGAAATAAAACATCTCCACAGTGATTTTTTAATCACTGAAGCCCAGTTCTCAGAGAAATGGCAGAGTGAAGTGAGTGAGACATAGAAACAGCCATGTTACAGCTTTGGGATATTTCCCTAAATGGTCAATGGAATGACCCAGGTGTCCACCAGTTGTGGTGATAAAAATCTTGCTGTTACATTACTTCTAGAAGGTGTGAAAATATAAGAGTGCAAATAAAAATAGCAATTAAAAAATATGTAGGACAGTTAGCCAGACAAAATTGGCACAGAAAAAATCATTTGCTGCCACAAAAAAATAAAATAATCAAATGCTCCAGATTCTAGTGTCAGCTTTCATCTGAGGCTATTTAATAGAAAGCATGAGTCTACAAAGCAGATATCCAAGTTGTAGCAAATAGTTGGTTGCCTGTGAGGATGTGGCCAATAACTCAAGGCTATAGATAGAACCAGGTATATCCTATTTCACTTTTTTTATATTTTGTGCTTTTTAAAATTTTAATGATTTACAGTTTGAAGTTAAAGGTTCTGGATGTCTTTGTACTTGGAGGGACATAAGTGTCAGAAATTATTTGGAAATTCTTGACAAAGCTTAAGGATCAGAAAAATAAAATTTGATGTTCTTCTTTCAGTTAAGAGGGCAAAATATTCTTACAGTTAGGATAGAATATATTGCAAAACTTTATGGCATTTTTTGAGGATCCAGAAGAAGAAAAAGTTTATAGCAGTTACTCTGTTTCAACCAAAACCATTTGAATAGTTCATATACAGATCAAAAACTCAAGAAGAATATAAATCTTGTCTGCTGTGTTCACGGAAGGCAGTTAGTAAGTACTTGATATATATTTTTTCAAATTAACAAATAGGGTATATAAAAATTTTACAACTGAACATAATGGATTATTTTACATGATTTTGTCTTAAAATTTCTAAAGAGTTCTAGTCTAACATTGAAACTTTATTTTTAAAAATGAAAAAATTAGATTAGAACTTGGGTTGAATTTTTTAAAAAAACAAATTCTGAGTTTTCTGATTCATATGGTAACACTGGGTTGACTGACAACCTCCCCTGTCATCCTCTCTCTCTCATGCCTTTATTTTAAAGCTCATAAAAGTTAAAAACTCAACTACTCAAGCTCCAGCTTTTCAAATTTCCTCGCTGCTAAAGGTTTCCATGTTCTCTCTCTTCCTATTGACAAATGTAGATAGATGCCTGCTGATCCTGTCTTTTCTCCTCAATGTTTCTTTTGACTGGAAAATGATGCTAGGCCTAGAAATATAGCAGCACTTTTGTGACATGAGGCAACAGGCTGTGTATGTAAAGGCCTAGCTATGTAAGTGAAGGCCTAAGAAAGATCCTGGGTCCCTGTTGTCAAAATTGAGAGACTATTTCAACCTTGGAATGAAGACCTTCAAATGTGTTATGTTAGACAACTCTGTATTTGAACTTTTGTGTGTGTGTGTGTGTGTGTGTGTGTGTGTAGGATTTTCTATTACTTGCCGGAGAAGGCAATGGCAACCCACTCCAGTATTCTTGCCTGGAAAAGCCCATGGATGGAGGAGCCTTGTAGGCTGCAGTCCATGGGGTCGCTAGGAGTCGGACACGACTGAGCGACTTCACTTTCACTTTTCACTTTCATGCCTTGGAGAAGGAAGTGGCAACCCACTCCAGTGTTCTTGCCTGGAGAATCCCAGCGACGGGGGAGCCTGGTGGGCTGCTGTCTACGGGGTCGCACAGAGTTGGACACGACTGAAGCGACTTAGCGGCAGCAGCAGCAGCTCTTACTTGCAGCTGAATACATACCTAACTGATAGAGGTCACACATTATTTAGTTATATATCTTTTTAAGTCAGCTGTGTTTCTTGGTTTGGAATTTCACAGAGGCAGAGTCCAGGACACAGATTTAAGTGCAAGTAATTTATTTCTGATGTGATTTCAGGAAATATCAATGGGGAGGAGTGAAGGAATAAGAGAAGAGAAAGAAGTCAATAGAAGGACATTATCCATTATCAGAGATATGAATAGAACTAGCTTTTGGACTAGCTTCTTAAAGGCTCAGTTTAAGTTCTACCATGCTGCAAATTTCTGAAAAATACTTTATGGTGGGATCAGTAAATCCCATGGTCAGTAGCAATTCTCATAAAGTGAAAGCAATATTACGTGCAATCGCAAATCCTTGAACATTGGTCCTACTTGAGTCATTGCAGGCAGAAAAGGAAAACTATATTGGAGATACTTTTCAATGCCAGCAAAGATGACTTGGCTCTTCCTTTAGTATGTAAGGGGTTCAATGCAATCATCCTGCCATTAAGTGACTGATTGGTCTCTAGTGGACAGCATGGTATTGAGAACACTCTATCACTTCCAGTTATATACCTAGGCATTGGTGCTTTCCCCTTACTGTTACTTTAGGCCCCAGAGAATTAGATACCCTGTATTTACTAAAGATCAAGACCTCCTGGTTGTTACTCTGACCTTACTGCCTACTACTAGAATTATATCTATATATCTGATAGTGAAGTACCATTATATGGCCTCTACAATTATGAATTACCATTATACTCATTCCTTACATAAGCTTGCCTACAGACGATAGCTCCTACTTCTCAACAATATTGATGTGCCCTTTACTATCACATTCCCTATTGCTTTAGATAAAGGAGCACCCTCTGGGCAGGGGAGCCAGGCGGGTGGGAGATTTGGGACATCTGGACAGCATGGTACAGGTTCACATGCTCTTGTCCTATCCCCAGCATCTTGGCCAGACGAAGGTACTTACAGATTCCCATGTTCAGCTACTTGGTCTTTTTATCATCTGCTCTGGAGAAGGAAATGGCATCCTACTCCAGTATTCTTGCCTGGAAAATCCCATGGATGGAGGAACCTGGTGGGCTACAGTCCATGGGGTCACAAAGAATTGGACACAACTGAGTGACTTCACTTCTGAACCCCACCAGAGAACAGAATTAATTTCTTGATTCTATAGTATTACATAGTAAAGCCCTTATAACAACCCACATTACTGAAACACTTAATCCCTTCTTTAATGCTTTTCAAGAAAGTTCTGGCAAATCCACCTTGTTTACCATGGGCTGTCATTTCTCCCAAATGCTAAGGAGCCACTGCAACAGATTATTAGAACTAGTTTGCAGAGTCTCTTCCATGACCTTAACTTTGAATCTCAGGAGACCACATGTCAATAAACTCTGCCTTTTCCTGCCTTATAATCCACTCCCCATCCTTTATCGCAGCCTAGCATTTTAGCCTTCATCCTCAAGCACATGTTCCCAGTCCCTACTAAACGTGCTACCTAGGTTCTATAATCCATTTGGTGGATATTTTCCCCTAATCTTCATCCCAAGTCTCAATACCCATTCTTTGTCTGACAGGCCCCTGACACCAAGGTAGGAACCTTACCAGGTCTCTGAATTCAGCTCACTGAGAAAAGGAACATTTCATGCAAAGATGGGCTCAATAAAGGATAGAAATGGTATGGACTGAACAGAAGCAGAAGATATTAAGAAGAGGTGGCAGGAATACACAGAAGAACTGTACAAAAAAGATCTTTACAACCCAGATAATCATGATGGTGTGATCCCTCACCTAGAACCAGACATCCTGGAATGTGAAGTCAAATGGGCCTTAGGAAGCATCACTATGAACAAAGCCAGTGGAGGTGATGGAATTCCAGTTGAGCTATATCAAATCCTGAAAGATGATGCTGTGAAAGTGCTGCACTCAATATGCCAGCAAATTTGGAAAACCCAGCAGTGGCCACAGGACTAGAAAAGGTCCGTTTTCATTCCAGTCTCAAAGAAAGGCAATGCCAAAGAATGCTCAAACTACTACACAATTGCACTCATCTCACATGCTAGAAAAGTAATGCTGAAAATTCTCCAAGCCAGGCTTCAGCAATACGTGAGTCATGAACTTCCAGATGTTCAACCTGGCTTTAGAAAAGGCAGAGGAACCAGAGATCAAGTTGCAAACACCTGGTGGATCATTGAAAAAGCAAGAGAATTCTGGGAAGACATCTATTTCTGCTTTATTGACTATGTCAAAGCCTTTGACTTTGTGGATCACAATAAACTGTGAGAAATTCTGAAAGAGATGGGAATAACAGACCACCTGACCTGCCTCTTGAGAAACCTGTATGTGGGTCAGGAAGCAATAATGAGAACTGGACATGGAACAACAGGCTGGTTCCAAATAGGAAAAGGAGTATGTTAAGGCTGTAGATTGTCACCCTACTTATTTAACTTATATGCAGAGTACATCATGAGAAACACTGGGCTGGATGAAGCACAAGCTGGAATCAAGATTTCCGGGAGAAATATCAATAACCTTGGATATGCAGATGATATCACCCTTATGGAAGAAAGTGAAGAAGAACTAAAAAGCCTCTTGATGAAAGTGAAAGAGGAGAGAGAAAAAATTGGCTTAAAGCTCAACAATCAGAAAACTAAGGTTATGGCATCTGGTCCCATCACTTCATGGCAAATAGATGGGGAAACAGTGGAAACAGTGGCTGACTTTATTTTTCTGGGCTCCAAAATCACTGCAGATGGTGACTGCAGCCATGAAATTAAAAGACACTTACCCCTTGGAAGGAAAGTTATGACCAACCAAGATAGCATATTAAAAAGCAGAGACATTACTTTGCCAACAAAGGTCTGTCTAGTCAAGGCTATGGTTTTTCCAGTGGCCATGTATGGTTGTGAGAGTTGGACTATAAAGAAAACTGAACACTGAAGAATTGATGCTTTTGAGCTGTGGTGTTGGAGAAGACTCTTGAGAGTCCCTTGGACTGCAAGGAGATCCAAACAGTCCATCCTAAAGGAGATCAGTCCTGGGTGTTCATTGGAAGGACTGATGTTGAAGCTGAAACTTTGGCCACCTGATGCGAAGAGCTGACTCATTTGAAAAGACCCTGATGCTGGGAAGGATTGGGGGCAGGAGGAGAAGGGGATGAGAGAGGAGGAGTTGGTTGAATGGCATCACCGACTCGATGGGCATGGGTGTGTGAAATCCGGGAGCTGGTGATGGACAGGGAGGCCTGGCGTGCTGTGGTTCATGGGGTCGCAAAGAGTCGGACACGACTGAGCAACTGAACTGAACTGAATTATATTGCTGTCAGCCATTTGCCTTCTCACTGTTAGAGGACAGGGTCTTCGCATCATACCAAGCCTGGGGTTGTTAGCTACCTGCCTCAGATCTTTCACTTTTATCCTATAAGATTCTATCACAGCTATCATATACCAATCAATGTCATATCCTTATAATTATCATAACCCTCTGTTTCCCAAGAAATGACTGAACTAAGGCATCCCCCTCCCCTCTAACCCAACCCAATACACCTCAGGTAAGGATCTGAACCTCACTGACATCTGGCTCATGACTAATCAAGTTCCAGAATTTTGCCATGAGAGTTGGCTTCTATGACCATTTTTGGCACCAACTGTCTGTTTAGATTCCCCCAGAAGCAACTGATAAAACAAGGATTCAAGGGTAGGTAATTTATGAGGTGATCCCAGGAAGCACCCCTAGGAGAGTGAAACAGTTTAACGGGAAGGGGAAGAAAACCAATAAGAGGTAGGTTATCAGTCTAGGTACCAATTTGGGGAAGTGGGCTCAATCCTTTTAGGGCACTCAGAGGAGATGATATCATCCCAATCAAGGGGTGAGAAAGCTAAGGTATTTACCCACTAAGTCTCACTCTGTCATTCCTCAGAGCATTAACCCCAGCCCTTTCGGCTTGCCTTGTATACAGAGCATAGCAACACTGAAGCCCTCAGAGAGTTCATAAGCATTCACATTAAGCAGCCTTCAGGGTGTAGGTATCCGTACAGAGAAGATGTGGGAGGGGCACTGGATACATCTGCTCCAACAAGGAACATCTTTTCTTTCTCAAAAGGCTAGGAAGAGTACCATTATGCCTGGTAGAGAAATCTACCACTAGCCACATGCCTAGGCAAAACAGGGAATTGTATATATACAATGTGATAAAAAAAAGTGCCCCAAGACTGCTTTCTCTAAATATGTTGTATCAACTAGCCCCTTGTTCTGATATCTGAAATTTCTCCATTTTTTAAAATTCCTATAGCCTAGATTCTTGATATCCTTTGTTCAAGAGTAGATTACATCTAGAAAGCATCATGCACTAAACCATTATATCAATACAGTATGATGTATAAATAGAAAAATGATAGTGTCATTTAGCTACTAAACTGAAGGTAGGTTGGCAGAGTCTGGCACTGAGGCACAAAAATCACAGTATCTTTTTGAAAGCCAAACATCTGGACACCTTCCTAAGTCTATGTGGATCCCTATCCCAAGGCCACAGGTGGGAGGCCTTGCACCAAGACCACCGATATAGAGCCCAGAACAAAAGTCACCTCTGAAGCTGACTAAGTCCCTTTGTAACTGTTGCCAAGAGGCCCCCTGATACTTACCAGCCAGCTTCCTGACCCCTTATTATGCAAAAATGCCCACACTTGTGCTCACCCTATGCCACCCTAACCCATCACCTAATGCTACCCTCCCAGCAGGAATTTTCTTTGTCTTGAGTCTATAAAGACTGACTACTAACTGATGAAAAATGTCACTCACAGGTCAGCCCACTGTGCTCGTAGCACCCACATTATCTCTGTTCTTTGTTCTTAACAGACTCACTCCTTTCTGCAATACTTTGTGTCTGAAGAGTCTTTTCCAACCTGCGAAGACAAGGGAGTAGAAACCCTGATCTCACTCTCCTTTCCTACTTGCCTCCCACCTGGGCTTTCTGTTAGCTGACCTCAGCTAAAGCCAGATAATAAGAGGTGGGTTGATGGAGGGCATAGAGCAGGTGTAAAAAGGTGGCGAGTGGATCTGAAAGAACAGAGAACTACTTCCAGCCCACTGCCCTTGTGTAGCTTTGAGGGAAACCACCAAGATATTCGTTTGGGAAAATGTAGGGACCACCTCCCAGTAAAGCAGCTAGAAAATCAGACATTTTCTTTTCTCTCTGATTCCCGGAATCTCGGCTTCTTCAATCGGATGCTCATGCCAGGGAAACAGAACAATTTTAGAACTGATTCTGGCTGCGTGAGGGAAGTGGCCAGGTGGTGCCAGCAACAGCCTCATGGAGCCAGTGACAGAATCCAAGGTCCAGCAGTCACAGCCTTGGCCCCCTGTCCATGAGTGTTTCCTTAGATTACCTGGCCTGTGCTTCTAGCAAGTTAGGTTTTTGAGTCTTTTTGAGCCTAGTTCTCTAGATTTCCCATTACAGCTGCTTTTTTTTTTTCATTCCCCCAAATCACTTGCTTGGCAGATTAAATTCTCCAGAGACCATTTGTGGTTTCTGAAATAAAGAATTCTGTGGGAGGAAAAATAACACCATGAAGATATTGTGAAGGGAACCCTGGAATAGCTACCATGCTTCAATGGGGAGGGCAGGGTTATATTCCCAGTGGTTTAACCTTTAGTAGTCTTGGGTAAGTAAGAAGAAATCTGAAATTAATCTTGCTTAATTGGGACTGAAAACAAACCAAAAGTTTATCCACTATTCTAAGAGAAGAATCTCAACATCCTGCAAGAAGACACAGCACATCTACAATTCATATTTCACCTATCGTAATCTGGAACAAACATGCTCGTTGAAGGCACTGGGAAACAGTTCCTGCCACATAACAGTGCACCAGGAAGGAGGCATTCAAGGACTGGAGGGTGAGCAGATGCTTCTAATGGCACCGGATATTTAAAGGAAAACAAGGAGCTGCAGCCCAAATCCTCAAATTCTTGGCTCAAGTAAAAGACTGAAACCCAGGAAATTTCCACCATTAAGCTAAAGCATATTTGATCCTTTGCAATGGCAGAGCTGAGCCAGGGAGGGAAATGCACAGTTGAGGTTGCAGCTAATATGTCCTTTTAAATCATCATTTCATTGCTGCCTGTCCCACATTTCCTAACTCTTTACCTTCCCCTCTTCCCAGCCCTTTCTTTCTTTAAGTAGAAATCTGACAATAAGGGGTATTATCAAAAAAGAGCAGTGAGGATAAGCTTTATGCGTGTGATATGTGCTAAATTGCTTCAGTCATGTCCAACTCTATGCGACCCTATGGACTGTAGCCTGCCAGGCCCCTCGGTCCATGGGATTCTCCAGGAAAGAATACTGGAATGAATTAGTGAATTGCTGTGTCCTCCTTCAGTACTCTTGCCTGGAAAATCCCATGGATGGAAGAGCCTGAGGCTACAGTCCATGGGGTCACAAAGAGTCCGATACGACTGAGTGACTTCACCTTCACCTCGAGGGAATCTAGGCTTTAAGGGCAGGGTGAAAGTACAGGGGAGGGGGTCACAGGCCACTGAGGTGAAGGTGGCAGGGATCAGGACAGGACCAAAAAGAAAGCTGGAAATATCTATTGCCAAGGATGACTGAAAAGAGGGCCACTTGTATGTATGCAGGAAATTATTTTATGTGAGTAAGGAATTTCCTAAAAGGAATAAGGGAAAAAAATGGAAAAGGAGAAGATAAATATTTTCTCACCATTAGGTTTTCTCCTGGAATTTATCTAAATATACCACAGTATTTCTGTAAGCTTTTTATAAGATTTTTAAATGGCTACTGTAGACAAAAAGTTTTACTTATGGAGATTTCAGAAAATAATCTTGTCATTTATTTGCCAGTTTCTCCATAAAATCAAGCTATATTTTGTTCTTTAATAAAACGGTGCCCCTAATGATAGTCTTCTAAAATTTAGGTGTCCCAGTGTTATTGTCTTTTACAGATTCCTCATTTTTCAATGTTTTCCTTTAAAATGAGTACTGATTTTATAGTATTACAAAAACACTCGTGGACAAATTCTATTGTAGCCAGTTGTCAAGAGATAATCCCAGAATAGTGTAATCACTAAATTTATGTGGTAGAAAATTACATGTACACATATCTCTAAAATTGGCATGAGCAAAATTAAAATGTAAAATGCTTGTATGTATAACTTTAATTCCTAGTGAAAGGGAGAGAGGGAAGTCAACCCTTTGATAAGGGGAATGTTACAACTGAATATTCAATGTTAGTTTTAAATGTGTGGTGGATTTGAAATAGCAGTGATATGCCAACAAAATTCAGATGTTCTGAAACTGAACTTTTTTCAACTTAATCCAAGCCCTTGACCACCCTACTTCATATAGACATCTTCACTGAATCCACTTGAGGTTTTCATTCTCTCTGGCTCCAGTGTGTTTAAAGCAGTCACCATCTCTTTAAAGTCCATCTCAAGGTGTTTACAAGGCCATCTTAATTGCCTCATTTGGGCCCTGACTGGGCACTCCTGGGAGCTCATCTGGCTGCCTGGGGACCTACAATTAGAACTAGACACTACTCCACCTTTCTGTCCTGAGCTGTTCCTGGTGGAAAAGTCTTTGGCTCAGATCTGGGATGATGATTTATGGCAGAGGAGAGTTCCTGGGTTTGTGAGAGCGCGGGTCCCTTGCTTCCCACGTGCTTAGCTGGCGGCTTTCCCTGTTACTTTCTGGAGATTTCAATGAGATTCTCTGTCCATGTGGCTTTTAGTTCCCAAACAGCACATCACCCATACTCTCAGCACCCTAGGATTTAACAGATTTCTAGAAACTCAGGGGGTGATCTTGAATCCGTCTTATGTCCAGACCTCCTGACCATGCTCCCATCTTTCTTGCTCTCTCATCCATATCAGTGTGGTAGAACATCTCTATGGGTTGCCATTCTCAAACTCAGTTGTCAAATAGAACCCCAGTTTCCTCTTGTTCTGGAACCCCACAACTATATGAGGAACTCCAGAATATCTCCCCTTTCTTTAGAAGAATCACTGAGTGAAGGCAAGATACACGTCTCCTGCACTTCCTTATCCTTCCTCAGAAGTCTACACCAGAATTTCTCAAGAGCCTCACCATTGACATTTTGGGCTGGATAACACTCTGCTGTGAGTACAAAAATCCTGTGACTTAGTGGATGCTTAGTAGCATTCTGGGCTTTTGCTCACTAGATGATAGGACATGTCCCCAGTTTGACAATCAAATGTCCCCAGATGTTGCCAAATGTCCCCTGGAGGAGGGAAAACCACCCTCCCCTGAGAACCACAGCTCAACACTGACTCCACCAGTATACAGATCTTTTGTATATCTGCAGTATGGATTGAGGGGGAAGGTGGAAACATGCTTTGTCTATTAAAAATCTCTGCACACTGGACTGCCTCATTGCTCAGTGGTATCAGCTGAAACCTAGTGCTTAAAAAGATCTGGGGATTCTCTTTTCTCAGCAGTGGACTGTGTCCACAGAAATAGACTTCCATTTAACTTCAGTAAGGGACAACACATGATCCAGAAAACCAGGTTAAGAGCACCATCAATTAATACTTCACATCCTATCCTGCCCTGGAGCTAGCATACACAAGCTGTGACTCAAAAGAAAGAGATACACACTGTAGTAGCTGTTTGTGCCTCACTGAGGATTATAACAACTTTATTTAGCCTGGATGTTGCTGCCTTCCTAAAGTATGAACCTTAAATCCCCAAGTCTAAAATTATGGCAGTAAGTTGTTAGATAATATGTGTAACTTTTGAAAATTTCCTCAAAGAATACACATCCTGTCAATGACTCTAGCCACCACTCTTTTGCAACTTAAATCACAAAACTTTGAAAAGGAGGCTAGGCTCATTGCTTTCCTTTCCTCACTTCCTTTCACTCCTTGACCCACTGCAGTATAATTCTTTTAATCCCACCCACAAAAAGTGCTGTTATTAAGATCAACACCTATAATCACCAACATACATTCCATAGGCTTTATCTTCATGTTTATTGGCCTCTCCGTGATGTTTTATATTATGACCTGTCTGATCTTCCATGAGGGACCCAAAACCAAGCTCTTCTCTAATAATAACTGCTTTAATTCCTTCTCATTTTCTTTCCAGGGCTGATGCTGCCCAGCTTTCTACTTCCAAAGACTCTCTCTTGTCTTGTTTGGAGCCCTCTGCCTGTGGCAGGCATCCCTTGATGCTTCTCTGATGAATATCTTCCACTCCTTCTTCCAGGATGACTCCCACTCTCTCTATTTTGTTCTGTGCCCTAAGAAGCAGATCTATAGGGACTATATCATTGAGCTTCCATGTACTCTGGCATCTTCTGACCAGGTTTGGCTAGTGGGAATCACTAGCAACTAGCAACAGTTAGGGAGAGAGAAGAGAATCAGGTCACAGAATAGAGCTTGTGAGGTCTCCACAAGTTGGCTCTGTCTCTCAACAGATGCTCACTATTTCACCCTGGTGATCTGTTTTCCTTGCATCTTCACATCTAGCTTTGGGTGGCCTTTAACTTCTTCTATCCACTTGTGTCTAGAAGTTGTGACAGCTTTATTGCTGTCAGTCACCAATTACCACAATATCCTTTTGGTTTTCTTCGATCCTCCCCACACTTCTGTAATCCACCTCTTTGTAATACACCCTCCAGGAATGATTTTAATTATTACTGAGTGTGCCTTTGGTTTCCTGTTGGGACCCTGAATGATATGTTCACCAACATATTATCATGGTTCTGTCCTTTTTTCCAAGGTCACAACACATACACATGATTTTCTCCTGGACTTATACAGGCTGTGTGTCTGTTGGTTTAGTCACTATGTCATATCCAAAACTTTGTGACTCCACAGACCATAGCTCTCCAGGCTCCTCAGTCCTTGGGATTTCCCAGGCAAGAATACTGGAGTCAGTTGCCATTTCCTTCTCCAGGGGATCTTCCCGACTCAGGGGTCAAACCCGCATCTCTTACATTGGCAGGCAGATTCTTTACTGCTGAGGCACCAGGGAAGCCCCGTAGACTATATACTCGACAGGAACTTCAAAGCCACACTCTTGGAAGCCAATTGACTCATTCTCACTGGTCATGTTATTTAATCACTAGATCTTACTGAAATGGCCCTCAACCTGTCCTACTTTCCATCTTTACCACCTCTCACTCTTAGGTTAAGTATTATAGCATTTCTCACTTAAACTGTGAAATGAATCTTTTAAATATTAATAATTTCCTGGTCATCTGCCTCACTACTACTAAATTTGTTTTCCACTCTAGTACTGTGAACTACTATCCTACCTTGCAAAGCTGACCCCAAAACATTGCTCAGGTACTCTTTCATCAAAATAATAAAATTCCAATTATCTTTACAAGTATCTTTCTCGTTAACTTCAACTTCAATTATCTTACTACTCATCTCTTGACATGATTGCCCTGTAGTCTCATAACTATCCACCAAGTCCTTCCTTCTTTAATTTCTGAAAGTGCCATATTCACATTCCTCTGAACATGTCATATTAGTTTACTTCTCCTTGTCTTTGTATATGTTGTTTTTATATGCTGTATTCATTATAGAGCAATATCTCCTTATGTTCTATTTATTCATATATCGACTCTTCTTTTATGAAACCTTCCTGATTCTAAATCAACTTTACTACCCATTCCTTTGAATGCCTGCAATACAGAGACCCAGGTTCCATCCCTGGGTCAGAAAGAACCCCTGGAGGAGGGAATAGCTACCAACTCCAGTATTCTTGCCCAGAGAATTCCATGGGTAAATATGACTATATATATAAATGTAATAAACAAGATAATATACTTAAATTACTTACATTATTTTTACTTATTGCTAAACTTAAACTCCTCAAAAGTAGAGGCTGTTTAAAAATATCACTTCAAGTTTAATGGAACTACCATATCATAAAGTATTGATCCATCACATTATTTACTCTTTTCATATAAAGAATATATTTTTAAAAGTAGAAATTCTACATTTAATTTTTAAATATCAATAAATCATATTTGAGTGTATTGTCTTTAAACAATTCTCCAGGCTATGTAATAATAACCAAAATGGCAACCTTATTTTCCTCTTAGACAAAGAGAAATTTTTGACTGCAAGCCAGAGAAAAAATCAGTATCATAGACATGATGGTTCCTTAAAATTTTTTTCTCTCTCTATTCTGGCTGTGCCTATACTATAAAATGTTACATGTCAGTAATCATAATTCACTTGCCTAGGGGCATCTATTGCAATAAAATTAAGGATTACATTTCTATGTATTCAAGTTCTTATTAAATTAAAACCAGAATCAGTACTATTTAGACACATTTTTGTCTGTTTTTAGTTACTAGATTAAACTTAACTCCCATCCACTATTGATTATCAGTAAATGAAAGCTTTTCACAGTTTTAAAGTATTCCTGAATTTCATAAATCTTGCACACTTTGTTAACTCTTTCTCAGAGACACCGTGCTAATCAAGATATTAAACATAATTGATTCAAGCTAGTGACTGAGCAACTTAACTTTCACTTTTCACTTTCATGCATTGGAGAAGGAAATGGCAACCCACTCCAGTGTTCTTGCCTGGAGAATCCCAGGGACGGGGGAGCCTGGTGGGCTTCCCTCTACGGGGTTGCACAGAATCGGACACGACTGAAGCGACTTAGCAGCAGCAGCAGCAGCCTTTGTCTTTGCATTTAAAGCATAAACAGAAAATAATTTGTGAGTAGCAAACACACATTGGGCTTCCCAGGTGTGCTAGTGATAAAGAAGCACCCTGCCCATGCAGGAGACCCAGGAGACATGGGTTTGATCCCTCAGTCAGGAAGATCTCCTGGAGGAGGGCATGGCAACCCACTCTGGTATTCTTGTCTGAAGAGTCCCATGGACAGAGAAGCCTGGCAGGCTACAGTCCATGGGGTCACAAAGAACTGGACACAATTGCAGTGATTTTGCATGCATGCAAGCACATATTATACAGATTAATATAATCATTTACAACTAAAATACAATACTGTTCTCTAAAGTAGCAAATAAAATTAAACAGAAAGTAATCCTGTGTTGTACAGATATTTAAAACTATTTAGATATCCTTTATTAATTTCAAAGACCAATTTCAAGTGACTCTAAACTTGAAGTTTAGGAATCCATTTATAAGTTTTCTTCAGAGAAGATTCATGATTCCTCATGACCAGTATTTAACTATAAATCATAAGCTGGAAAACTGGAAAATTTCAAGAAAGTATTATACAAAGGTATCCTGTTATCACAAAACCTTAATTAATAACTGCATGAAACTGTGAATATAGCAAATTTTAGAAGTGATTATGCAAACATTGAAGGAAGAGCATCAGACTTCTTATTTCTTTTTGTGAATAAAGCATCAAGAGTCTTGGCTAGGAATTATATAGTGAAAAGCACCATCAAACAAGCAAATTAAAAACTGCTTGAAGCTCTCTCAAGGTTGCATTCTAATATCCTTGAAAGGAGACACTTGAAAAATATAAGATCTCCTGAAATTGACAGTCTGTGTTATACTATTAATCTACTAAATAGACAGATGAAAACATTTGCACAGAAAGTGTTTTGAAACTTGTTATATCAAAACAAATGTATATATTGTGAAGTGCAATTCAACATTTTCATGATTTAAAAAAATAATAATAAAACAAGAGACCTCCAAAGATTGCACACCCAGAACCAAATCCCCAGAAACAGAATATAGAGTAGTTTTAGAGGACAGGCCCTGCAGTCTCATGCCCAAGAGTTTCAGTTTCACCACCGCTAATTCATTGTGAGCCTCACTTTCCACATCTCATGCCAAAATAACTCATGAAGACTGTGACAATCAGCTGAGATAGTTAATGTAAAGCACAGAGCTCAGTCAATTCTAATCAGTTGATAAATGTTTATTATTATTATAGCAATGATAGATATTGTGGTGGTATTTCCTTCTCTAGAGTCAGAGATTCCCCTGTGCCATTGAGGTCTTTTGGTGGAAAGTTTAAGAAGTTTTGATACACAGAAGCATAAGATATTTCTCCAAATATCTTATTCACTTTTCTGGTAATCAGGTTATATTTTCACACTGCTGAATCCATTATCTAAGAAGCATTTCCTACCATCCCAATCTTTGAAACCCTACATGTTCTACTGTTAGGTTCTCTTTCTTTTTTAGCTTCTTCCCTGATTATATGAGGTAAAAGTAACTTCTCCTTCCTCTACTGCAGGAATGGTGTTTCATTTACAATTTTAAGTGCTTATAATTATCTAGAAATAAGCACTGTCTCCTTTTCTCCTAACAAACAGTCTAATAAAATGAATATTACTATCAGTACCATTTTTCAGGTGAAGAAAATTAGGGTTGTATATGGTATATTTATTGCCCAAAGTCACCAGAAAGGAAGTAGCTAAAAAGTGGCTGAGACAGTAATAACCTCCTACCATATCCACTTTCCAAAATCACTCTTCCCTAATGGCTGTCTCAGATATGCCACTAAGAGACCATCTTGTGTTGCCACTATTTCTATCCATGGCTTTTTTCCCTTATTCTGAGCTCCAAGAATTCCAAAATTCTTATGCTGATCATTATCTAAAACATAGGAACCAGAGATAGGGGGAAAAATTGCTTTTTATCTGACCTTGCTGAACATAAGAAATGCTAACATTCTCAAGGGAAATGTGCATGGAGAGATTTAAAGACTATAAAAATTCAGAGAATTGTCTTAACTTTCAGAAGTGATGCCAAAGAAATCTGAATCTTTGGCATGTCACTATTGATGACACATGTCAACTTTCACAGGGTCACGAGATAAGTCGTAATCTGAACCACTTGTTTCCAAAGATTTTTTTTCCTTTGAAGGCTGACATGGTGTGTTGTATGAAATCACAGGTCCCTTTATACCTACTGCAATCAATACTGCAATTAAAGGGAACTAGTACCTGAAGGAATTGATCAGACAGATGCAAGTCTATTTTCTCCACTTTCTATAAATTCAAAACAACAAAACAGCAAAGAAAATATATTTCACACACACAAAAAAAACCCTGATGCTTCCTAACAGAAAGAGTTCATTAAGATATAAATAAAAAAAGTATAGTTTTATACAGATGACAAACATTTAAGTAGCCATTTGCAAGAATAGAAAAAAGCAAGCATTGCTTTTAGTCAACAGTGTCTACATCTTTCATATTTTACACATTCAGTTGTTCAACACAGAACTGACATAGTGCTTTGCACTTTTAGATTTGTCAATAAGATTAAGATATCAATGTCAAGTTAACATACAGTTGAGGTCAGCTTTTACTAGCTACATGAGAGGAGGTCTTTGATTTGCCTGGGCAAATTCAATAGCAACTCATTAGGTGTAACTATGACTTATTACTTGGTTTCTTAGAAGATAATGCCTCAATATTTTGCCCTATGAAATAAAGCAAACTATTTCATGTAGTCTTAGAATTGAAGTGCATTTCAAATATCACTGTAGAAAGTGCCTTAGGGGTTCTAGTAAAGGATTCACAGAGTTTGAAGACAAAGTCAAATAAAGGTTACCCTCTGAAACTGAAAGTTATAAAGACCATAACATTTTAATATCATATTTAATTAAATATATTAAGTGCATTCTATACAATTTACATGTGTCCTCATATTGATTGTCCTTACTAATGGATTATATTATTATTTAGTGAGATATCTTTGTTGCGAGCAATAGAAATGACTCAAGCTTAAGCAAAAAAAAAAGAGAAAAATATTGTGGAAAAAAATGGAAAGAAACAGTGTTATGAAAACCACACAGGATTGCAGATGAACCTCAGACACTGACTAAAGCTAGGAAAAGGAAACTATTAAGCATTTTTCTTTCTGTCAGTGATGTTTCTCTTGCATAACTTCATTATTCTTCTCTATTTTTTATCCATATAGGATATCATGGCCATATCTCAGCTCCTAATTCATGTTAAATGTAGTCTATAAGCCAGACTCATTTGCTGTCTTATTCCAACTCTAAAGTCCAAGAAAAAAAGAGAGACTCTAGTTAACATCAATCGTTTCATGTGTCCAATCCAAGCAAATCATCAGTGCCTCAGAGGCAACATTGCCTGCCCTATATGGCTACCATGAATTACTTGTGGTAAATAGAGTCAATACAATTATTAATTAGAAAGATAACACAAACCATATTAAACTATATTAACCCATTTACAGTAGTAACCTATCCAAAGAGCCAAGGCATTCTAGCCAATCCAATTAAAGAAATCACACCTAAATTTCCTGGAAAACTATAAGCCACTCGATTCTTTTGCAGTGTGTCTGAGGCAGTTTCTCTATTTCAAAACAAAATAGCTGTGGCCTGCATGGAACTTAAGAATAGCTTATACATTAAAAATGAGAACATCCTAAGCAGCTTTGTGTAAGAAAGTTATTTTGTTGCTAGGTCATGTGACCCCAGAGACTGCAGTATAACATGCTTCTCTGTCCTTCACTATTTCCCAGAACTTGCTCAAACTCATGTCCATTGAGTTGCTGATGACATCCAACCATACCATCCTCTCTCAACCCCTTCTCCTCCTGCCCTCAATCTTTCCCAACATCAGAGTCTTTTCCAGTGAGTTGGCTCTTCACACCAAGTGGCCAAAGTATTGGAGCTTCAGCTTCAGCATCAGTCCTTCCAGTGAATACTCAGGGTTGATTTCCTTTAGAGTTGACGAGTATGATCTCCTTGCTGTCCAAAGGACTCCCAAGAGTCTTCTCCAGCACCACAATTCAAAAGCATCAATTCTTCAGTACTCAGCCTTCTTTATGGTCCAAATCTCACAACCGTACATGATTACTGCAAAAACCATAGCTTTGACTATATGGACCTTTGCTGATGTCTCTGCTTTTTAATACGCTATCTAGGTTTGTTATATCTTTTGTTCCAAGGAGCAAGTGTCTTTTAATTCCATGTCTTTAGAGAATGGCCATCATGAATATTCAAGCAACTAAACAGATATCTTTCATAGTATAATGTACAAAATGAGAATTTACCCCATCCTGGATTAAATATTATTTCTTAAGACCATCCAGCTCTTTACTTTCATGAATACCTGACAGTCATTTAACATACAAGTTCAATTTCCCTAGTAGCTTCACATAAGGAAAATATTGACCTGAAACACAGACACAGGATTTCTCATCACTAGCAAAGCATTATTCCAACTGTAAACCAACCTATATCTAATTTATAAATGAGTAACATACTGTTTATTGTAACCCAGTACTTTAAAAAATGATCACCTTTGAATGAACTAATCCCTAAACCATTGCTGTTTTAAGTAAAAGAAAATATTCAATCACAGAAAAAGAAAAACACATTTTCAAGCAATGCCTCTTATCTAGCTGATCCAGACCAATCACAATTACTTAACATTTACTGAAGTTGGAAAAATTACTCTCTTATAATGACACTCTCTCAAAAAAAAAAAAAAATAGGTTTTAATAGATCATTTAAGGCATTATATTTCAAAAGGTGATTGAGTTTAATATTTATTGACAAGATATCTAAGTGAAAATTCTTATAGCAAGGGTGCTCATACAATTAAGGTACCATGTGTGTGTTATAATGAAAGCTCTATAATGGAATTAAAAATGACTAACCCAAAATTGCACCACACTTACTTGAAATGTTAATAAATTACTTTTGAAAAAACAATTACTTTGCAACTATACAAGTGGATGTACATTATATGGAATCTACTTTTGAGCAGCTGAAGAAGAAAGACATAAATTGTGATTGAAATGGTAGCTCCAATTTATTCTCTTCACTAATGTTGAGATTTGACTTTAGTATGATTAATGATGATTATAAACAAGGAATTTAAAGAGTCATCAGGTGAAAAAGTCCAATCAGGGAACTTCAGAATACTTTAAATTATTGGTTTCCACTTCTCTGTTACTTGAAGAACACTTTTTTTTTTCTTTTAGGTTTAAATATAGGTTAAACCCAATATGTAAAACTAATATAACCAGAGTATGTTCTGACTAATATTAAAGATGAGAAGCATAGGCCCACCCTATTAAATCCTTCTGTCTTGGTGTAAGCTGACTTTTATTTATCTCCTTATAACTCTAAAGCCTTCAAACCATTGTTGAAATTATGTTTCTTCTTATGGCTTCCATTATTTTTTACAACAAATTTCAAACACATCAATACCAACATTTATAGCATTTGCAGCATTTAAAGGAGCTGCATCCTACTTTCTGGAGTATATTTTTTCTAAACTACTCCCTGATTTGTGATCATTTAGTTTCTTCCAATGAGATGGTTTATAGTTATCTGGTAAGCGCCATCTTTTCATAATACCTTCCACTATCATGATCAAACAGATCCAGGCTAGAACTTCTTTTTCTTCACTTGTAACTGAGAAGAGTGTTTACTCTAGTTGAGGAAGATCAAGGTGACTTACCAATATGTCTGTTTACTGTTTCTTGTTACTGGAACACGTTTTCATCCATTCAGGAAGTCCTGCAAAACATCACTATTGATTACTTCAATTTACTACATTCAAGTGATAGAGTATTTGGGGCCATGATATAATGGCAGTATATTTAGCATAATAGCAATGTTGTGCTCTATCTTTCCTGTTCTTTATTTGAAAAATAATGTTAACAAATAAGATAATAATGCCACATTTATTATAGTTACTGACTTACCTAAATTCTTAATAACAATGCTCATAAATATCCCCCCAACATCCAGTTATAATAATCCTGTTTATTTACTATCATTAATAAAGTAGGAAATTTAACTGCATATCCTCCAGAATATACAGGAAAAGGTATATGTGCTAGAAGGGAAAAAAGAAGGAGGAGGAGGAGGAACACAAGCAGAGGGTGCTGTTTATAGTCTACTTTATTGCTTTAAAAAATATATAATTATGAAAAGAGATGACAAGTCACAGAGAAAAAATAATTGCAAAAGGTATATCTGATAAAGGACTATTATCCAAAATGTACAAATGTACTTGAAATTTGACAATTAGATAATAAAAGCAACTTTTAAAAGGGTCAAAGACTTTAACACAAGAAGATATAGAGACGGCAAATAAGCGTATGAAAACATGTTCAACATCATAAGTCATCAGGGAAATGCGAATTAAAACACCACCAAGATACCACCACATATCTATTTCAATGGCCAAAATCAACAACACTGGCAACACCAAATCCTGGCTAACATGTTGCGTAAAAGGAATTCTCATTTATTATGGGGAGGAACGCAAAATTGTATAGCCATTTATTGTCGAAAGCAGTTTGCCAGTTTCTTCCAAAACTAAATGTAATTTTACCATAATCCATTAATCACACTACAGTTAACCCTTGAACAACATGGGTTTGAACTGTGTGGGTTCCCTTATACACAGATATTTTCCATAAATATTGAAAATATTTATTGAAAAATTTTTGGAGATTTTTGACAGTTTGAAAAAACTCACAGCTGAACTGTGGACCTTAGAGATATTCAAAATATTAAGAAAAAGGTGTATCATGAATGCATAAAATATATGTAGATAGTAGTCGATCCTTACTTAGGTATAGGTGAGTGATACTTAATATAAAATTTAAAACATGTTAGTTTTTTTTACTTGTTGATACCTTTGCTTTCAAAGAATTATATGATCTTGCAGGATGCCCCTCTTTCTGGTAATTGGAGAAAATAACGTATCATCACAAAGTGTTTTTCTCAAAGAAACATTTCCAATACTTAATTATGACTATGACTGTAATACTGTATGCCATAAAAGCATTACAACCATTTTTTCATTAATTTATAGGTTAGCTATCATGAAGTAACCATATTGCTGCTGCTTTATTATCAAAGCATGAGTCATTACACCTATACAGAAATATAAATTTCTTGTTTACATTATATTTTTATTTTATGTCAATGTTACTAATTTGCATAACATCTATATTGTTTTGTATCATACAATACAGTACTGATGTATGTACTGACAGAAGTTTTGTCTTGTAAACAGACAATGTAAACTACAACTCAATAAATACAGTATACTACTGCCGATATATTTTTTCCTCCTTATGATTTTTAATAATATTTTCTTTTCCCTGGCTTACTTTATTGTAAGAACACAGTACATGATAGGTATAACATACAAAATGTGTTCAGTTCAGTCTCTCAGACGTGTCCGACTCTTCGCGACCCCATGAACCACAACACGCCAGGCCTCCCTGTCCATCACCAACTCTCGGAGTTTACCCAGACTCATGTCCATTGAGTTGGTCATGCCAGCTAACCATCTCATCCTCTGTCATCCCCTTCTCCTCCTGCCCTCAATCTTTCCCAACATCAGGGTCTTTTCAAATGAGTCAGCTCTTCACATCAGGTGGCCAAAATATTGGAGTTTCAGCTTCAACATCAGTCCTTTCAATGAACACCCAGGACTGATCTCCTTTAGGATGGACTGGTTAGATCTCCTTGCTGTCCAAGGGACTCTCAAGAGTCTTCTCCATCACCACAGTTCAAAAGCATCAATTCTTCTGTGCTCAGCTTTCTTTAGAGTCCAATTCTCACATCCATACATGACTACTGGAAAAACCATAGCTTTGACTAGACAGACCTTTTTTGGCAAAGTAATGTCTTTGCTTTTTAATATGCTATCTAGGTTGGTCATAACTTTTCTTCCAAGGAGTAAGCATCTTTTAATTTCATGGCTGCAGTCATCATCTGCTGTGATCTTGGAGCCCCAAATCCACAGGACTGGAGGCAACTCATTGCTAAATGAGTGAATGATGTCATAATCAGTGCATATAATGATGTCATAATCAGTGCATAATCAGTGCAAATCAAGTGACAGCTTGCTATTCCCATCAGGGATGGGGAAGTAATGACAGAAAAACAAAACTTTAGTTTTAACAGGATGAAGGTAGACTGTTAACCAGAGATCTCAAAGTTTTTGTAGGAGGCAAATTGATAGTCTTTTAAATTACTCCTAATCTACATTATTATTCAAGTTCTAAAGGATGGGTTTAAAGAAAGATATCACATAATTGCTTATGATTTTTTTTCTATTAAGCATCAACTTCGTAGAGAACAAAAAAGGTCTTGCAGCACCAATCTGGGTATCTGAAGGTGTCTGGTTATTGAGATAGTCTTAGTCCTACTCTGGTTATTAAAAGGAAGGTGGTAATATTGGCAGATCTTCAATGTAAGTCAGAACTAGTAGAAGCAATGCCCCAAGAGTCACTTGACCAGAAAGCTGAAATTAAAAATAAACTGTTATATTTAGATCCTTATGTTGATTTTTGTTCAAAAGTATGATTTTTATTTTTTTATTTATAATAATTAGTAGTTAAATTAGTCAGGATCACTCCCTTAATAGCACACTTCCCAACCTTTCAGAATATCCTCCTTGTACTGTACTCATTGCCAAACTTCAGGTCCAGTTACTCCTCTAAGCCAGGGGTCAAGCCACTTCAATTTCTATTTTTTAGCTCAGTGATTTATCAGTAGTTTTGCATCATCTATCTAAGATTACTTTTTATAAACTAAAAAATAATTTGGTTGACATTTATGATCTTATCTATTTATTTGGTTGAATCTTCCTTTTTGCATTGCAAGAGGAAAATAAAGAAAATTCAGGGTGATAATAGACTGCCTTTTTTCTCTCAGCAATAAAGTTCAATTACCTGAGGTGAGGTGTCATTTCAACAATATTTACCAATTTTGTTTACATATAAAGTACAGCAGCAGCCAAGCCTACTAGTGATTACTGCTTTAATGAATTATTTTGATTGCTTTTTCAGAAAAGCTCTCTGTTTTACTCAATACCTTAAATCCTCTTCAATTCTTGAAATGCTGATTTAAATTCTCTCTCACAGACTTGTAGATTTTTCTTAAATCATCCTCAATGTTTCCTAATAGTATGTGTTTATCTAACAGAGGAATACCTGCCTTGTCTCAGTGTAATTATTCAAGCCACTCAAGTAAATTTAAAATTACTCTCTTCTGGTTAAATTACACATTTTAAAAATTTAACTGAAAACCAGCTGTGAGAACACCCTTTCTTTATTATCATAACATTTTATTTTTTAATTGCTTAAAAGTTGTTGCTAGTGAGAAATATAGAGTCTGCCTTCTTTGAATTAAGCAACACCCATAACAAATATTCAAACATGGCATCACTTCATCATTTATTAAATGCAGGATACTGTAACCAGAAATGTATTCTTTTTAAAAAATAACTTTTCCGATATAATCAGTTGTCTTCTGAATATGAGTGCTTACTCTTAGAAATTTAAGAAAGTAAATAAGAGTGTAAACATTAGCTATAATCTCACACCAGCGATATAATTTTCAATACTTTGATGTCTATGTTTCCATTCTATTTTTATATACACACATTTTTATGCCTATGTATTCAACCTTAGAAAGAAAGCTGGAGTCAAGTTTATGATATTGTTTTACATTCAGCTACTTTGTCAGTGTCATATCCTAAGACTACAGGAGAAGTCGTCTTCGAATCTCTCATGCTTGAAGTAAGATCACAGCCAACATTAGGTGTCAAATTACTCCTTAACTTGTAAACACTCAAAGACCACTCCTTAACCAAAGAACACTCAAATGCTGCTCAGACCTCCCAGACCAGTCTCCATCAGCCATTTCACAAAGAGCTGAATTCACAGAGAATAAGAGCATCTCTAGCCAGGCTTCCATCATATCTTCTAAAGAAGTCAAAAGGGGTTCTTGATCATCCTCCTCTACTGTCCCTTCCTCACTCAAAGCTTTATCATCACTGCTTGCCTTAAGATCACCAGCACAAGTCCCATTATGTCACTTTTCCCTTTCTCTTGCTTTTGTTGTTGTTATTTAGTCATTTAGATGTGTCCAACTCTTTGCAACTCCATGGGCTGCAGCCCATCAGGTCCATGAGATTTCCCAGGCAAGAATACTGGAGTGGGTTGCCATTTCCTACTCCAAGGATCTTCCTGACCCAGGGATGGAACCGCATCTCCTGAACTGGCTGGTGAATTCTTTACTACTGAGCTGCCAAGGAAGTCCTATCTCTATTTGCTGCAAAAGGAGAGCCGCCCCCTCCCCCCACCCCGCCACCGCCACCGCCACCGCCATCTCCTACTTCTAGGCTCCATGTGAGAAAACTGAAAGTGAAAGTCACTTAGTCATGTCTGACCCTCATGGAATTCTCTAGGCCAGACTACTGGAGTGGGTAGCCATTTCCTTTTCCAGGGGATCTACCCAACCCAGGGATCAAACCCAGGTCTCCTGCATTGCAGGCAGATTCTTTACCAGCTGAGCCACAAGGGAAGCCCAAGAATACTGGGGTGGGTAGCCTATCCCTTCTCCAGGGGAATCTTCCCGACCCAGGAATCTAACCAGGGTCTCCTTGCATTGCAGGTGGATTCTTAACCAACTGAGCTATCAAGAAGGCCTCTTGTCTCCTCCATACAGCTCTCTTTATATCCTCTATCCTCCCCCCAGATCCTACCACTCCCCCATTTGTAAAACTCTTTCATTGTCATTCTGGAGCTCACCATCAATCAGCAGCAAAATCCTCTGCAATCTCAATTTGTTCTCTAGTTCCTTCTTTCCACCTTAAGGACCGTGAACTCCACTGAAGGAAAGGAATTCTCTGCAGCCCCCTATAGTGGTAGTCACCTTATCCCCCACAGTCTTTTTAGCACTGGGCCTGAAGTGGGAAGGTTTCCTTACCCTTATTGCCATTTTCAGACTCTTCCCTCTTGCCTTCACTATCTCCAGCTTTGAATATTGTGTCATTAGGCTATAAGAAACTTGGTGCAGTTATCTACTGGTCCCTCTTATTTATGGACAATTTTAACTTTCTCTGAGATAGTTAGACAACATCACCAACTCAGTGAACATGCAATTTGAGTCAACTCCAGAAGATTATGGAGAACTGAGGAGTCTGCTGTGCTGCAGTCCATGGAGTCACAAAGAATGGGACACAGCTTAGCGACTGAACAGCACCTGTATTACTATCTTCATCTTTTATTATTTTAATATCCATGTAGGTAATAGTTTCAACACACTAGCATTTTGATTTATTTTGAATGATCTCTACTCACATTAATCATTAATTCCCCTGGCTACAACTTTGCCTTTGTCACTACCAATTAGTGCAAACCTATGATCTCAGTTTCAAGAATTCCATTCTTTGGATAATGAGTGAAAGTCACACAGTCATGTCTGACTCTTTGCAACCCCCTGGACTATACAGTCCATGGAATTCTCCAGGCCAGAATATGGGAGTGGGTAGCTGTTCCCTTTTCCAGGGGATCTTCCCAACCCAGGGATTGAACCCAGGTCTCCCACTTTGCAGGTGGATTCTTTACCAGCTGAGTCACAAAGGAAGCCCAAGACTGACTGTTAATCTGTGATATTTGGTAAGGCCCCAACACTCTGCAAATGCAAGGCTTCCCAGGTGACATTAGTGAAAAAGAATCCACCTTCAGTGCAGAAAACCTGGGTTCGATCCCTGGGTCAGAAGATCCCCTGAAGGAGTGTATGGCAACCCATTCCAGTATTCTTGCCTGAAGAATCCCATGGACAGAGGAGCCTGACGGGCTACAGTCCATAAGGTCGCAAAAAGTCGGACAGGACTGAAGCAACTTAGCACATATACAGCACAACACTCTGTACCATATTTTGAACCTGACTCTGAGTAAAGAAAAATGTGAAACCGTACAAGTTGGTTTCACTTTAAATCCATGCCTGGAATATTGAGGAGTCCCACTGTTTCTTGATAATTATGACACATATCTGTAATTCATTCATTTTTGATCCTGCTAGGTACACATGACTCTTTCAAGAATCATCTTTTCCATCTTTGTTTTCAATACAATCTGTTGAGAAAACTTAAGTGAGCAGAAGACTGCTTCTACAAGACATAAAATTGACTCACCTATTCATAGGCTCTGCCTTCTTTCAGTTCAGTTCAGTCGCTCAGTCATGTCCAACTCTTTGCAACCCCATGAACCGCAGCACACCAGGCCTCCCTGTCTATCACCAACTCCCGGAGTTTACCCAAACTCATGTCCATTGAGTCAGTGATGCCATCTAACCATCTCATCCTCTGTCGTCCCCTTCTCCTCCTGCCTTCAATCTTTCCCAACATCAGGGTCTTTTCAAATGAGTCAGCTCTTCACATCAGGTGGTCAGAATATTGGAGTTTCAGCTTCAACATCTGTCCTTCCAATGAACACCCAGGACTGATCTCCTTTAGAATGGACTGGTTGGATCTCCTTGCAGTCCAAGGGACTCTCAAGAGTCTTCTCCAATAAAACAGTTCAAAATTATCCATTCTTCAGCTCTCAGCTTTCTTTATAGTCCACCTCTCACACCCATGCATGACTACTGGAAAAACCATAGCCTTGACTAGATGGACCTTTGTTGACAATGTAATGTCTCTGCTTTTTAATATGCTGTCTAGGCTGGTCATAACTTTTCTTCCAAGGAGTAAGCGTCTTTTAATTTCATGGCAGCAATAATCATCTGCAGTGATTTTAGAACCCAAAAAACAAAGTCAGCCACTGTTTCCCCATCTATTTCCCATGAAGTGATGGGACCAGAGGCTGTGATCTTAGTTTTCTGAATGTTGAGCTTTAAGCCAACTTCTTCACTCTCTTCTTTCACTTTCGTCAAGAGGGTCTTTAGTTCTTCTTCTCTTTCTGCCATAAGGGTAGTGTCTTCTGCATATCTGATGTTATTGATATTTCTCCCAGCAATCTTGATTCCAGCTTGTGCTTCATCCAGCCCAGCGTTTCTCATGATGTACTCTGCATATAAGTTAAATAAGCAGGGTGACAATACACAGCCTTGACATACTCCTTTTCCTATTAGGAAAACAGTCTGTTGTTTCACGTCCAGTTCTAACTGTTGCTTCCTGACCTGCATACAGGTTTCTCAAGAGGCAGGTCAGGTGGTCTGGTATTCCCATCTCTTTCAGAATTTTCCACAGTTTATTGTGATCCACACAGTCAAAGGCTTTGGCATAGTCAATACAGCTGATATAGATGTTTTTCTGGAACTCTCTTGCTTTTTCGATGATCATAGTAATTAAATGTCACAATTTAAGTCCTCCACTGATGCACTGGATTGCATCCTCTTGCCAACCCAAAGACATTGTTCCACAGATGATACTTTTCTCATGCATCATGATTGTTTCCCTCTCCACTAGATCATCCCATCAGCTGAAATGCATATTACTTTTATTTCATCTTAAAAACAAAATAATAATTATTCTAATCATGTTTACTTCCTGCTACTGCTTCATTTCTTGCCTCTTTACAACAAAATATCCCTTTAATATGTATTACCTCTAATTCTTGCCTGGAGAATCCTATGGACAGAGGAGCCTGGAAGGCTATAGTCCATACAGTCACAAAGAGTCTGACATGACTCAAGCGACTTGTATGCATGCACACATACTCATAATCCCCAAACGTTATCTCTAGCTCTGACTTTCCCCCTGAACTCTAGACTCAGAAATCCAATTGCATACCACCATCATCATGTGTAAAAGTCAACTTGAATTTAGCATTCTTCCTGTAGCTTAGTTAATTTATTGCCAGACTGGGGATAATACATACTGGGGACAATACTCATTTAACAATATTGTTGGATAGCAATTATATTTATATATATTATATATATATATTAATATATAAATAAATAAAATATTTATAAAATATATAAATAAAATATATATATAATAAATATAAATATATATAAATATAATTGCTATCCAACAATATTGTTAAATATATATAAGTTATATACATAGTTATATATATATATATACACACACACACAAATAATTATGTATGTATTTATAATGAATTGGACAGTCTGTTTTTTACCCTCCAAGATCTAGATAAGATTTGGTGGTTTGAGGTTTGAGAATTATCTGTTCATTTAATTATGCGGAAGAGTTCGCTTATTAAACCACTGTTGTCCAAAGAACATTTTTTGTGGGTAATTATTGCAGGTCAGGTCCATCTGACTGGTTTTATTGTTTTTATTATATGTTTATTTTTCTGCTGTCCCTCGCTCATGGTTTCCTGATTTGTGTGCATGTTGCGATTTTTCACTAAGATCTTATGTTCTTTGGAACTCAAGCAATAGAACTTTTTATTGGTCTGGTTTGGAAATGCAATTTTCTAGAAGGAATTGTATTTCTTTCTGCCAATCACCATGGCCACTCCAATCCAGAATTACTCTAAATTATTTGCTAAAGCAGTTCAGATCACACCAGTTTTGTGAATTTAGTCCTCATTCTAGCACAAGAGTAAGTTTGTTTCCATAAACACTCAAGGATGATTTTAGTTTTACCACCATCCAGCACTGAGGTTAAGAAAGCCAAGTTTCTCTGAGCCTTTCTGCATACCAGGTGTAATAATAGCTTGCTTTTATTCTAGAGTCTCCTGTATGATCGCCTTCTTTAGCTAGGTAACTACCAAAACAGAAGTTCAAATTCCACCAGGAGTGATGGATATAGCTACAGCAAAAACTAGCAATAGTTTAGATGATGTAAATTATGCCAAACCTTACCATAGCATCTTTTTTCATTTGCTGACACCAGCTTTTGTATTACTGAGTCTTTATTAGCATTTTAATGAGAAGGTGGTAGACAGCATATTTGTTATGGCATGTATGTTAAAATGCTGATTTACTTTGCAGATACTTGTTTTCATCTTTAATCCATATCATGGATCAGTTTGGGTTCTCTTTTTAAACTTCCACAATAATGAACTCAGACCAAATAGTTATCTGTTTTGGGGGTCCCCCAACACCCACTACTGGGTGATATGTTAGAAAGACTCACAAGACTCATTAGTACATAAATGTACTAATGACTGACATTTATTTAGAGACAGTAAAGATCACAGTCAGATCTGAAAGAGAAAATGACATCTGGTACAGTTAGGAGGTATCCATGGGAATCTATCTTCTCCCTCATGTGAGAGGTCACAGAAAGCACACTCTCCCTTTAGCCAAAAAAAAAAAAAAAAAGAGACATGTGTGTAATGTTTCCACAAAAGAAGGTTCATTTTAAACTTTAGGGGTGTTATTGGAGACTGATCACATAGGCATCTTCTGCCTAACAACTATCAAAATACCAACTCACAGAAGGAAAGCAGATGTCACCATAAATTATATTGTTTGCACAGAGTCTAGCCCAAGCAAAATTACCATATCAGTTATGCAATGTTTCAAAAGCCAAGTTCTCAAACATGAGCCAGGCTTACAAATAAGCCTCATAAAGAGACTAGCCTCAGATCTACTTTTTTTGCACATAGCATACAAAAACTTTCGACACTCTAATCTTTTCATTTTGATTCACTTTTGTTGATTCTATCAAAAAATAATGAATGAGAATAAATTATGATTGGTTAATGATTATAAAAACTGGTTATGTCTAGAATGTGTGTTTTAAAATAAATCTATTTTGATTTAGCTAACAAAACCAAATTGTATGAGCCATTTATTTTTTACTTATGTCTCTTTTCATTTCTGCAGTAAAATACTAAGAAATCCATCTTGCTGTTTGCAAATTCTGTATTCTATGCAATATTGTTCCAAGTAACCATTAAACTGTTTAATGAAGTCACTGCATTAGGTAACATGAGCATGTTAGTTGCTCAGCTGTATCTGACTCTTTGCAACCCCATGGGCTATAGCCTGCCAGGCTCCTCTGTCCATGAAATTCCCCAGGCAAGAATACTGGAGTGGATTGCCATTCTCTTCTCCAGGGGATCTTCCCAACCCAGGGATCAAACACAGATCTCCTTCATTGCAGGCAGATTCCTTTCTGTCTGAGCCACTAGGGAAGTGCCTTAGGTAACCCAATATGTTTTAAAATAATATTATTAACATTAGTTACCTGAAGAAAAAATATAATATATTAATATCATGGATGGATTGGAAAAGGAAAAGAAAATTCAATGATTTATGACAGAATCCATTTTGTAAAAGTTCTAAACTCTGATATTCACAAATGTGAGAATATACTAATAACTGCTCTTTGTTCATCAAATGTTTTCTCTATGCCTAGTTTGTTAGAAGAACAGTTATCTACTCAGAATTTTAACTCAGCTCTGGAAACTACTTGTCCGGGAGACCAAACAAGTATGGTCTGATGTGACTTTTTGATGTATGAAAATATAGTAGGTGCTCTGTAATACATGACTCAAACACTCTCCTACAGAGATGGCGACCTTTCAAGAGTCCTCATAGAAACTGAAAATAGAGATAGATATTCACAATCTATTTTATTCACACAATTGATTTTATTATAATTAAATCGGCCGTAAAATAAAAAGAAGAAAATTCCTTATTTAGTGCAAAAAGAACCAAGGTCATCTGAGGTGATGCATTTTTGCCAATAGTCAGGAAGCAAGTCCGTTTTATCCTTCCTCTCACATACACTGTGCTTTGGCTGTGTGATAATTCACGAAAGGAGAAAAACAGTCCAGAATTTTCGAGTCAAATAAGATTTTCTCTTTGAATTGTGTATTATAATTGGCCAATCTCTAGCAGCTGCCTTTTAGAAATTGTATTTTCTAAATGTTAATAGGCCCCAAGTTAGCAATAAATGTGAACATTTAGTCAAAATCTTTTGTTTCGTTTGGTTTTATTGGGGCACACATAAAATTCTTGCTTTCACGGTAATGTTCTTGTCATTCACCAAACTAATTCTATGCCGTGTGTCACATAGTAAGCGTTCTTCTGTTAACTAGTTTTTAAGCCAGTAAGTTAGTTATTATTTCAAATATCAAAAGCCAGTTCATCTAAAACAGGGAGTTTTATCCCCCAAAATGACATTATTTAAAATATGTATTTTATATGTGGAAATATTTATCTAAGTTTTATCTACCTACGTTTGGGTCAGATCCATTCAAAAACACAGACAAAGAGAATGCTACCATGCTTATTCTTTTTTTAATGTAGTAATTATCCTCACAATTGGAACCCAGATGGAATTATTCTTCCCTAAGTCTTTCTGCAGTATTGGCTAAACTACCATCATAAAATATTACTTCGACCATAACAAGCCTCTCCAGAAAATGCCTATTTGTTAAAGTAAAAATGTTCATTTATAAAACACAAAAATAAAATCAATTTCTTCCAAGTATATGTTTACTTAAATTTTTTTTTAAAACCTCATAAGGAACATTCCACATACTTAAAAGGATCATGACACTGCATTTATGAACAGAATGAAAGCATAATGTAGGAATTTGATTAGATTTCCTTTTTTGAATTAACATCCTAATTTCTGCCAGGAGTGGCTAACTAAAGTTGGCACTGTGGACACTTTCCTTGCTATTCAGAATTTTCCACTGTATTTAGAACACATCACATCCACCTCCTCTGAATCAACATACTAACTAGTCAATGGAAATCAAAATACAACTGAAATAGACACTTTATACTGCTGCCAAGAGAAGAGGTTTCAGAGCAAAAGGTGTAATTAAAAAGTATGAATCAGCAGACAGTGTCACATGAAGAAACTTCTCACAAAACAGAAGGGATAAAGGAAGTAAGTGCCCCCCAAACATGATATTACCATCTCTGCCTGAATCACTTGAGCTCTAGAATCTCAGCTTTCTGGTATAGGACCCAGTTGCTATAGAAACTTACAACTGGGAGCTAAATAAAGTAATTTCTATGCTAGTGTTGGTGTCTATAACTTCAGCACCTGATGCTAACCAAATTGTGCTCAATAAACAAATTTAAACTTTAAAAGCCTGCAATGCGATCACAATGCTTTCTATACAACTGATTAATCTCAATTGATCTTGGCTCAGAGCACAAGAACATAAGAAATCTCAGAAACAGAAAAAGACTACTTAAGGCCAATATGCTTGCATCCTTTGTTTTTCTTATCTGATTTCCTACTTTATCCCCATACCTCTATCCTGTCTTAGTTTTAAAATAAAAAGTCAGCTAGCTCACTCTTGAACTCATCGATAATCCTGCTTTCACTGATCCCTTTTAGACAATTTATTCTATATTAAACCACTCCCTCTTGGCCTCCCCCTTTTCATTTATCCTACTCTAAACCTGAAGAACAAAGAGATCAGGCAGTCCAATAGATACTTAGTCCTTAATCCCCCCGGCTCGGTCTGTTATTGCTGCACATTTGATTATAAGATTATTCACTATTTGGCAAGAAATCAAAACCCTGAAGCAGCCCCTTGATGCCCCTGTTTGTGTGGGCATGTCAGCCCCCTACTCATTATGTCACAAAGCAGTGTGGTTGGCTTCGGTAATGCTCTTTTATTAAGAGAAATGAGACCGCAGGGTCTCAATATATCCCTTTGCATCTTTCTCCAGCATCACTTTAGAAAGAAACAATGTTGGCAGAGACTGCATAAGCCCTTTGTTCTCCTCCAGTGGGGCCCACACATTCAGGTTAATGTCACTGTGAGGATTTAAAGTACGAAAAAATTCATCTGAAAGTATGACCTTATTAAAGGACATGAATGTCTTGCTATGTAGTATTTGCAACATATATTGCTATATGTATTTGTAAGTTTGTTTATTCTGATCAGAGATACGTAGTGATAAGCATTTGAGGGTACACATTTATCTGTAAATTATTGCATTTATTTCACATTTTATAAAGGTCTTGGCTTCAGTCCCAGTGTACACTTTGGAGGCTTAAATGAGTCTATGGATTTAAGATCTCAAAGCCAAGTTCAGCCCAGGGCAGAGGATTTGATACTGATAGGAAAGATATGTTGTCTAACTATGAAGAAAATAGGTCAGATGACACAATATTCGAGAACTAATTATTTCTATTTCTACCAATAATCAGTATTATATGAATAAAGAAAGGAAGGAAGGAAGGAAGGGTAGAAAGAAGAAAGAAAGAAAAAAGAAGTTCGTCCAACTTCCCTACAATTAAGTATTTTTTAGTTCTTTAGTTTGAAATGAAGATGCAAGTTTTGGGAGGTGATATTTTCTTCTAATTATCAAGACACTCACAAACACCAGGAGAGAATTTGAAACCAAAATAGGAACTGATAATATACTCTCACCATGCCTTCAGAAACCTCTCCCCCTGGGTTTCTCTGGATTCTAACCGCTACTTTGGCTTTTTGCCAATGAGCTTTTAAAAGCAAAGAGGAAATGCAGGGGGGTTGAACTTAAGGACTGACCTGCTCCTACAACTCAGTGTTTTGACCAAAATTGTCATTAGGAAACAACATGGAATCATCTTTAGCTGCAAAAAGGCACCCAAGAGAATAACAGAAATATATTAGGCTAACTGTCGGATGCATGGGGCTGCCTGTGTACCAAAACAAAAACATCCTGAGAGAGAGATGAGCTATGTCAGAAACAGAATCAGCTAACAACTGTCAGCTGGGATTGTTGAATAGCATTTAAATTCACCAAGCAGCATTTGGGAGCAGGTGACTTCTAAGAAGGATGGGGAGATGAAATTTTGTTAGCTGCAGGAATGAAATTTGGTAACTCTTTTTTTTTTTTCTTATTTTTTTTTAATGTTTGAGAGACTTTCTTTCACTTTTCCCTGCATGGGAAACCTCAGTTCTCACATATTTGCATAGATACAAATAGCAGGCTCTATCCTCACACAATAGGAAACACTTAATAGGCAATTTATGAATTTTTGTTTTACACAGAAAGGAAAGGAAGAAGGAAGCACATGAAGGAAGAAGAAAGGAATCAACCCTGAATTAACTCTCACTGAGAAAAAGAACTGGGAGCAGAAGTGAGTTCAGAGGAGGCTGAGGTTAGGCATCAGAATGCTTATATATTAGCCTCAAGCTGTAAGTGGCAGCTGGCTGCATGGCCCTGGCCAGGTGGCCAGTCAGTACTGCTAGTAGAATTTGGCATTCAAGACAGGCAGCTGCAAAGCGGAAACAGCCCAGCAGCTTTGTAGAAACAGAGGTATGGCTCTTTTCTGGCTCCAGGCTCCCGGCCAGTCACCATAGGCAAGGGCTGGGACACCTGCCGTGCCTGTGATGGGAAGAGCAGAGCTGATCTCCAGTACAGACCACCCAGCAGAAAAGACCACGTTCTAGGGTTTCAACAAGTATCCCAGGTTAAAGAGAGGGGGGAAAATCATCTGGGAACCCTGGCATGCTTTTGAGAAAAGATCAACAAGAGTGAACAGGACTTTGGAGGCAATCCTCCACCCCCCCACACCCCCAGTAGTTTCACATGATGATCCACACAGTAAACTCGTGACAAAGCGGGAGCTAAATGGTAGATCTGCTGATTCTTAGCGCAAAGTTCCGCTATAACCACTGGATCAAGACAAATAATTCCCATTTCACCACCCTTGCTTTGTTTGTAGGTGTACCAAAACTGTCAAACTAATCTTTAATTTTCTCTTCTACTGAAATAATCTGAAGTGCTTTTCCTAAATAAACATCGAAAAATAGAAATTGCCTTGCTGTAATGACAATCTTTCCATTTTAGCGTTCAAAATGTTATAACTACCGGGAACAATTCAGAAAGAATTATAACAGACTTTGTCTCTGCCTTCTGGATTAGTTTCTAAAATGAGAGATGCCAATTATGGTTATGATACTGAAATGTGCTCCAAAAATTTAACCCTATAATTTCATTTGCCACCAATTTATTTCTAGTCTTTAAACACTTACTATATTTTGTTTAACTATATCTAGAGATTTGGGGCAAGGATTATTCAATATGTCTCAGTAAACCTTTTAAATTCTCATTTGGACTGCAAGTGTTCAAGGAGACTGATACACAACATCTACAGAATATAAACTAACAAAGGGACAAAATGAGATGTCAAATGAATGAGCCAGGGTAAGGATTAAAAAATAAAATTTTTATTCTCTCTTTCTTTAATTGAGATATAATTGATATACATTATATTAGTTTCAGGTGTGTGACCCAATAATTCAATATACTTATATATTGTGAAATGATCAACAAAGTAAGTCTATTTAACATCCATCACCACACAGTTGCATTTTTTCTTTCTTGTGATAAGAACTTTTAAGATCCACTCTCTTAGCAAATTTTCAAATATGCACTACAGTAGTATAAATTATAGTCACCATGCTGTACATTAAACCCCTCCAATTTATTTAATAACTAGAAGTTTTTACCTTTTGACCACCTTCACCCATTTTACCCACCCACCCCCACCTCTGGCAACCACCAATCTGTTCTCTGTATCTATAAGTTCAATTTTTGGTTTTTGCCTTCATTTTAAGTTTCCATATAAAAGTGAGATCAGGGTATTTGTCTTTCTCTGCCTCACTTATTTCACTAAGCATAATGCCCTCAAGGTCCATCCATGTTTTCACAAGTGACAAGATTTTATTCTTTTTAACGACTGGATAATATTCCACTTATTCATTTATGCATCAGTGAACACAGGTTGTTCCCATTTTTTTTGTTGTTGTCATTCGGTCGCTAAATCCTGTTCCAATCTTTATGACCTCATGGACCGCAGCATGCCAGGCTTCCCTGTCCTTCACTATCTCCCAGAGTTTGCTCAAACTCATCTTCATTGTGTCTGTGATGCTATCTAACCACCTCATCCTCTTTTACCTCCTTCTCCTTTTGCCTTCACTCTTTCCCAGTATCAAGGTCTTTTCCAATGAATTGGCTCATCACATCAGGTGGCCAAAGTATTGGAGCTTCAGCTTCAGCACCAGTCCTTCCCATGAATATTTAGGGTTGATTTCCTTTAGGATTGGCTGGTTTGATCTCCTTGCAGTTAAAGGGACTTTCGCGAGTCTTCTCTGGCACCACAGTTAGAAAGCATCAGTTCTTTACCTCTCACATCCATATATGACTACTGGGAAAGCAATAGCTTTGACTATATGGACCTTTGTTTTCAAAGTGATGTCTCTGCTTTTTAATACACTATCTAGGTTTGTCATAGCTTTCCTTCCATATCTTGACTATTGTAAATAATGCTGCAATGAACACAGAAGTACAGATATCTTTTCAGGTTAGTGGTTTCATTTCCTTTGGATGAATATCTGAAGTGGAAGTGCTGGATCATATGGTAGTTCTATTTTTAAATTTTTGATAAACCTCCATATTCTTTCATTGTAACTGCATCAATTTGCATTCCTGCCAACAGTGCAGTGTACAAAGGTTCTCTTTCCTCTGCATCCCCACCAAAACTTGTTATTGCTTGGTTTTTTTTGATAATAGCCATTCTAACAGATGTGAAGTGATATCTCATTGTGGTTTTAATTTGCATTTCCCTGATGATTAGTGATGTTGAACATCTTATTATATACCTGTTGGCCATCTGTATGCCTTCTTTGAATAATGTTCAAAGATTCAAAAAATATCCAGTTCCTCTGTCCAGTTTGTTTGGCTTTGTTCTATTGAGTTGCATAATTTCGTTATATATCTTGGATAAACTTTTGAATATGTATTTGCATATATTGTTTATAATATTCAGTCCTCCACTACCATTAGTGTTTTAACAAAGATTTCCACTTATTTGTGGAAGTAAACACAATTTTGAGCATCATTTATGTCTGCTATAACATGGTGAACAGGACACTGAATTTATCATAGGTTGATTATTTTCTTATCCTTTTTGCCTCATGCATAAGGAGGAATGTATATAATGAATATGCTTGGTTAAAAACAACAATAAAATTTTACTTCTAGGTATCCACCATACAGTTTAAGAAACAGAATTTTATCAAGCTTCCTGGGTATCTTCTCCCCAATCCTTCTCTCTCTACTGCAGAGGAACTTTTTTAATCCATCAACTTTTTGTTTTCCTTTGCAGTTTTATAATATATATTTGTGTTCCTAAATAATACTTTTTTTTTCATTTTACCTACTTTGAATTCCATATTAACAGAATCATATTTTTATATTTTTGGAAATTTTCATCCAACATCATATTTTTGAGGGTTATCCATGTTGATAGCTATAGATGTATTTTATTTGTATCTATTGCTTTATGATTTTCCATTGGTTATACATACCAAAATCAGTTTATTTAAACTTCTTGCACTTGAGTACCTTCTAGGGCTGTTTTTCTTTATTCAAAATAATGCGATCATCTATATTCATGCTTATATTTCCTAGGACAAATTTAATTTCTTCTTCTATTAACTGAGGATAACAAGAGCTTCATTTCATTCCAGGGTTCTTCCTAATAATTCCAATATTCAGTTTCTTACTCTATAGAAGAAATAATTGTCATTCTTAGCATTAAGTGAGGATATGTATAAGTACATAGAACAAGGACTAGCTCATAGTAGGTGTTCTGTAAATCCTTCTTCATTCTCCACTAAGGATTAAGAGATGATTTTAATCATAGATAGAAGTGCTTTATAGAGAATGCCATGTGAGCTGTAGGTGCAAAAGCTTCTGATTCGATACTCAGGATGACTATCTGGCCTCTGACAAGTGCAGATATGCATGGTTTAGTTATTACTACATGTCAAATGGACAAAGAGACTTTTAGGAGAGATGGTGATATCACATAGCACATGGTGAGAGAGGAGCAGTTGCTTTTTGCTTTCCTGGGATTTATCAGCATCATCTTCCTGGATAGAGTCCAGCTGACTCAAGCTGTCTGAGGCAAAGACAAAGTGCATTCTTCTGACACAGAAAAAGCCTCCAGATACGGAAAAGTGCAGCACTGTCTTTTGTGGGTCACCTCGAATTCATGCGCTAGCGGTGTGACCCAGTTTTCTTCCTTCCAGAAATGCCACCGCTCTTTGAGCCAGAAGAAAATACTACAGGTTATTTACATTATTATTGCATTGATGCCGCACACCCTAACATCCTCCCTCTAAGTAAGAAACAAGAAAGACGTGACAGGGAAAATGGTGATTGCATACTTTCTTAGAAGTTTGGAAAAAGTAATGGGAAATAGTTCTTTCTTTTCAATCAGTCTTCTTCATACAAATTTTACTAAGTGAAACATCTGGTCTCCAGCATTTCACCTCCTACCTGTTTTCTTTCCTAACTCACTACTCTTCTAAACTTTTCTGTAAAACAGTATCTAGCATTGTATAAACTTAAGATTGATTACCAACAATTAGCCATTAAATTTCCTTAAAGAAGGAGAAGAATAGGGATTTTCTGTAGGTGAAATGACTAAAATAAATACATCAAAATTCTAAATTTATGTTTTCTATTACTAAAAGACTTCCCACCCTATTTTCAATGTTTTCTTCCATTTATTTGCCATTCAGTCATATGGGATGGCAGGTGTAAAAGTCAGATTCCCTGAAATGCAGCTCATGAAGGAAGAAAAGAAAGCAAGGAAAGAAACTGTAGGTATAGATACATTTTTTTGTATTCAGAAATCCACTTTGAAAACATCATGAGTGTTGCACTCAGTTCGATTCCAATTCACTTTGGTTGTTTGCTTTCTTGGCCTTTCCAAAGAATCCGTGGGTAAGCATTAGAAATAGGATACAACAACAAATATTTCTCTTCAGAGGCTGCTTCCAAGTGTTTTATACTTGAAAAATAAATGGCAAAAGTGCATAGATATTTGATATGGATAACCTTCCAAGCTGATGATGATTGGAAGAAATTTTCTTGTGATACACAAATCACCTTCCACCTAGGGGATAATAAAAACAAAAACATGAAAAAACTTCATCTCCAAACACCATAGTCAATACCAAATTCCACCATTGTGTGTGGAGGACCCTGCTTCAGTGACAATATGCAAACCAATGTATATGAAGACATTTATATCTTCATATATAATTTCAACAATACAAATGTGAAGAAATAATGGAACAGAAGAGCCAATTAACCTCAGGGCTGGCTTGACCCAGGGAAAGAAATTTGAGATTTTGTAAAACAGCACAGTGAATGCTCATGGAAAGTTCAGACATTGCCTGTTAGCTGTTTTCTCAGCACTAATAACAGATTTTATTACACAGTAGTGTGTTATAAGTTATTAATGACCAGTGGAATGCTGTGAGGAAAGGAGGCACAAGGGAACTACACTAGAACTGGCCATGGGCACCCCTTACTTAAAACTAATAGGCCTAATGTGAAAGCCTTACATCAACTCCAGTGAAGGGAAGTTTTGCCAACTTGAAGGCAGAGAATGAAAACTGGAGTGAGAGGCAGACTGACATTAACACTGTTCAGTCTCATCAAGTGGCTGATGAGGATGAGGATGCTACATTGTACCCTGAGGATAGAAATGAACCAAATAATGACAGCATGTGGGAGAGAAACAATTGGAAGGATGCAGAGAGCATAACAATTAGATCTCAGTGTCTGATGAGGGGAATAGTGCAAAGGAACCACTTAATATGAATAAGCCAACAGACATCAAAATGTATTACGTACAGTGTAAGGTGGTGCTAGTGGTAAAGAACCTGCCTGCCAGTGCAGGAGACATAAGAGACGTGGATTCATCCCTGGGTTGGGAAGATCTCCTGGAGGAGGGCATGATCCAAGATCCCCTGGAAAGGGAAATGGCAACCCACTTCAGTATTCTTGCCTGGAGGATCCCAGGGACAGAGAAGCCTGGTGGGCAACAGTCCATCGGGTCACAAAGAGTCGGACACGACTGGAATGACTTAGCACACAGACGCCTGGTGATCAGAGTCTGGGACCAGGGAAATCTTCCGTGGCTATATATAGAATCAGCATTTACATAGCAAGCTATGAGCTAGGGTTGTTGTAGTTCAGTCACTAAGTCTGACTCTTGTGATCCCATGGACTGTAGCCTGCCAGGCTCCTCTATCCATGAGATTCTTCAGACAAGAACACTGGAATGGGTTGCCATTTTCCTCTCCAGGGGCTCTTCCTGATCCAGGGCACAAATTCACATCTCCTGAATTACCAGAGGATTCTTTACCACTGGGAAGCCCATGAGCTAGGGAGAGAAGGCAAAAACGCAAGCCAAAAGACTTAGTCTTCACAGAATTTGACATTTAAATTTATATAGAAATTGTTTAGATCGTTGGAAGAATGAACAATCAAAATGGGAACACTGAACTAACACAAAAATAGTAAGAAAAGAATACATCAATCACCCTTAGAATGTGAGGAACAAAGGAAGAAATTGAGATTATCAAGTCCATCAAGAGGAGGTTTTGAGAAACTGTGACCTAGATCCCTCAGAAGTGAGACATTTGGAACACAACTGGTGTCTTTAAAACTCTAAGAAGGTGCCCTGCTAATTTGGATGAGAAGGTGTTACCAGATAGTTTCTGCAAAGAAATATCATGAGGTTGGTTCTAAGAACAAGGGGAAAGTAAGAAATTGGAACCCATGGGCACTTCAGAATTTAGAAGCTACTCTTGAAATGAGGTTGATGGGAGAAGTAGATACCGCAGAAGAAGCAACTGTCTTCTCCCTTCACTGCTTTTCAGGTACTTCAGTGTCTTCCATTGACATAACTAACAGGAAAATAGCTGGCAAGGAAGAAATGTAGTTTGTAGAGCCTCCAGCATCACAGAACTTAAATACAGTAGTTAATAACTGTCACCACAAACTTATAACCTTGAACCTAAGGGCCAGAGTATATCAAAAGGATTTATTAGAAGAGGCTAACAGTGCTATAATTTCAGTTTGTAGTATAATGAAAAGAGAACATTTTTTATATCCTCCTTATATGTTTATGCATCTGAAATAACATCGTAATAAGTCTAAGTTTACCTATAAAATGCAATAAACTCAGCTGTTTGTCTTAATAAGGTAGAGAGTAAGATGGAGTATGCAGAGTTTAGTTAATTCAGAAGTTTCATCATTTCCTGAAGTCTCAATTATCTCTTTCACCACACTTTTTACCAGAGATGTTAATAAAAAGCAAAATGAATCGTTAATGGACTGAGAAATATTTAAATGTAGGGAGAAGAGAGGAAATAAAAACAATGTGAATAGTCTAGAACAGGATAATTGGCCTCAGAATAATTAAGTCAATTCTATGGAAGCATTTTCCCTAGGAATCCTTATTTTTATGGCAATACATCGAAATGACAATGAAGTCACAAAGGAATCAAGTACAAAACAGATTTAATTGCCTCAGTGGTTATAAAAAATCCTAGTGAAAAGAGCATTATTTTCAAGAAAAACAGAAAAAAATATATGATAGATGTCCCTTATTCCAGTTTGTATTGTAAAAGGAGTTATAATAGTTTACTAGCAGATTTTATTTTCTTGGGCTCCAAAATCACTGTGGATGGTGACTGCACCCATGAATTAAAAGACTCTTGCTTCTTTGAAGGAAAGCTATAACAAACTTAGAGTATTAAAAAGCAGAGATATCACTCTGCTGACAAAGGTCTGTTTATCTTCCCATTTGACCTATATATTTGACATAATCCAATTGAAATGTTAAAAGATGGTAGATACTAACAACATGTTAATCCTAAAATTGAGAGTTGTAAGAATTGGACCGTAAAGAAGGCTGAACACTAAAGAATTGATGCCTTTGCACTGTGGTGTTGCAGAAGACTCTTGAGAGTCCCTTGGACAGCAAGGAGACCAAATTAGTCAATAAAGGAAATCAACCCTTTTTATTCACTGGAAGAACTGATGTTGAAGCTCCAATACTTTGGCCACCTGATGTGAAAAGCTGACTCATAGGAAATGACCCGAGTCATTAGAAGAAATCCTGATGCTGGGAAAGATTGAGGGCAGGAGGAGAAGGGGGCAATAGAGGATGAGCTGGTTGGATAGTATCACCAAGTCAATGGACATAAATCTGAGCAAACTCTGGGAGACAGTGAAAGACGGGGAAGCCTGGCACACTGCAGTCCATTGGGTCACAAAGTCGGACACGACTTAGCGACAGAACAATAACAACATGCCTTGCTGCTGCTGCTGCTAAGTCGCTTCAGTCGTGTCCGACTCTGCGACCCCATAGACGGCAGCCCACCAGGCTGCGCCGCCCCCGGGATTCTCCAGGCAAGAACACTGGAGTGGGTTGCCATTTCCTGCTCCAGTGCATGAAAGTGAAAAGTGAAAGTGAAGTCGCTCAGTCGTGTCTGACTCTTCATGACCCCATGGACTGCAGCCCACCAGGCTCCTCCATCCATGGGATTTTCCAGGCAAGAGTACTGGAGTGGGGTGCCATTGCCTTCTCCGAACATGTCATGAATCAGACCAAAAATGCACACATAGGAATCATGTTAAGAAAAATGATGCAGACACATCTAGATAAAATTAAGCAAAGTAGTATAAAGCACATTAAAATATCTTGCTTTGCTATTGGGTGTCACGCATGGTATACATTTTATGGATTTTGTATATGTGATGCTTTAAGGTGGTCACAAAAGAAATACAGTTAGTTTTTGTTTCAGGTAGCAATTGTTCAAAAATACTGCCTAAAAAATGGATATAAAATTCAGGGACTCAAAATAAAACTGATGATTCATATGAATCTGCAGGTTGGCTAATTGAGGGTAGTCATGGTTGGTGGATCTTCTGTCCCCCGTGGCTTCTGGGGCTCATCTGTTTCCAATGGCATTTGTTTGGCTCAACCGTAATGGCTCTCTTCTACAGGCCTTCCATCCCCTCTACCAGCAGGCTGTCTGAGCCTTCTTTTCTTTGTGGTAATGTCAGAGGTGTGAAAGGGTAAGTGGAAAATGCATGGGGTTTTTTATAATAGAACACAGTGTAGAACACTCCCATCAATGGGCCACTGGCCAAAGCACATCCCAACTCTGAGTCCCAAGTCAAAGGTCAGGAAAATACTCTGCCCATGAAGAAACCAAGGTGAAAATGTGGGTGCCAGAAGGGGTGAAAAGTGGTGACCCATCTTTCCTTCCTCAGCAAGTTTGATCTCTATTTCCAAAAGAAAAGAAAAAGGCCTTATGTTCTATATGCAAGAAGAATCCTTATTCGTTGAGTATTTCATCTGAAGGAATTCTACAATGAAGGTTATCAGTGGAATGTGTCTTTCCTGAAGACAGAAACAAGACTTTAAAAAAAGAATCTGAAAATTGTTTTAAAAGGAAAAATATATGCTAAATGGAGAGCAAGTCATCAGGATGAATAAGAAAACCTCTGTTGCAGAACATTAGGCCAAGACAAAGATTATAGGAAATTATGAGTAGATGTAAAGGTTATAGCTGGCCCACACTGGGTTTCTGAGTGAATTAGGAAAAGGCTCTTCCTCTGGATTAGGATAAGTCATAAGTATATTCAGGATTTGGTGAATAGAGGCACGGATTGGATTTCAGCTTCCAGCTAACTCTTAGCCAGGTTGCATTGTTTAGGGGAAATGCAACCCCGGTGGAAGAAAAGAAAGCAAAAAGTTACTCAAGGATTTTATTAATTTTGTTGCTGTGCCTCACTGTGTTGCTAATCACATATTTCTTATGGATTCCTCTTAATAATTCTTTTAAATGGTAGCCATTCTTTTCTTCCTTCCTTTCGGCCTTCCTGTCTTTCTTCCGCAAATATGTACTGAATTTCTCCTGTGTGTGTAAAGTAAGTTCCTGGCAGGTAAGATAGAGCAGGAATAAAATAAACAAAATCCCTGCACTCATAGGCTTTATAATGTAGTAGGAGAGGCAGACAATGAACGATAAACATGGCAAACTAGTGGATTATGTAATGATAGAGAATGATAAGAGCTGTAGAGAAAAGAGGAAAGGAGAAGTGAGGGGAGAGGAGGAGAGAGAGGGAGAGGAAGAGAAGGGAGGGGAGGAGGGAAGGAAGGGAAGGAGGAGGAGAGGAGGAGAAGGGAGAAGCGGAGGGAGAAGGGGAGTGGGGGGTGTGGGAAGGGAAGAAAACAGGGAGGCATGGAAGCAAAAGGAAGAGAGGATAAGGGAACAGGACAAGAGGAAGATTGTTTCAAGGTGTAATAAACAGAAAAAATAGTCTTTGAAGTAATAGGTTTTTGCTACTCTTTTTTTTATTTTTTTGTATGGAATAAGATATTATTATCATACCTGTTTGAACACACTTTTACCACTGTATATCCATGGTTGATGGTACAAAGAGAAAAATGACCATTTCCTAATTTACTCACATCTCAATTCTGATTGTTAAAACTATTCTTCCTAAGATTTGCAAGACTAAACCTAAGAAAAAGTCAAGTCAGGAGATGAATTCTGATAAAACATAAAAAATAAATTTATGCCCTTATATTTGGTTTATCTAGTTTCACTTTTTTAATATAATAACAACTATGGCTAAAGGAAGTGAAAAATTGGCAGAATTTTACAGAAGATTATTAAAACAAATGTACCTGTAATGTAAACTATATCATAGCTTATGTAGTTCATGTAATATTTTGTCATTTAAAAAATTTTGTATGTTATGCTTATTGAGTTAAATAAAAGATACATTTATTTATAACATTTTGTGTTTGCCATAGTGCTTAATAAATAGTCTTAAAGTCTAGAAAATCTCTCCCTTGGCTATGAATTAATCTATTGAGCATTCAAAATGGTTGAATGTGCAAGTTGGGAAAATAAGCACATTTGTTACAGTAATAATCCTCTAATGAATTATGGTCTTAAGTTGTTTTTGCAAGTTTTTTATTTAAAAATGGTCTTGATCAGTGGTCCAGTTTTCTGACTAAAAAAGGATTATTGAAACAAAACTTAACTACAGGTAATTACTTAATCTTTGTGTCTCTACCAAATTAGGATAACTACATTGAAAAGTCTGGATTATAATTATGCTCCTACAATACTTATTCTTGGCTTTTTGAACTGTGAAACTTCTAAATTTTTATTATAAGTTCAGAGGCACTCTCAGTGTGCTACTTGTGAAATACATAGCACTATCTTCATGAGAATTCTTTGAAAAACTATTTGGAATCTGCATAATTTTAGAATCGTGGAATTATAATACTGCTCTCCTTTCCCTTGATTTGGTATGTAGCATGATGGCGTATACAGTAAGAGAATTTCCCTCCCTTAATCTTCCCTGATTGTTCTCAGTTGGTTGATAAATGAATGCTGAGAAGAGTAAAATATATGTCTCACTTTAAATACCTTAGGTTGGCTTATGTGCAAATGCAATGTCCAGCTGACTACGTGTAATTGAAATGGAATGAAATGGAATTGAAGCCATCTCTAGTGAGTTAATACTTCTCTCCTGTGTTGGCTTGTTGGCAACTTTCTAGGTTGCTGAAAATCCATCAATAAAAGATTGGGGAAAAAAAAAAAAAAAAGATTGGGAGATGAGAAACTTTTGATAAGATATATGCTTAATCTTGAATTTTAATCTCTGTATTACAGACTTTTTAAACACTCTGCCTCATTACCTAATACAAGTTCAATAAATGTTACTTGCATGGCCTCATATATATTTCATGTATGCAAATCATTATATATTTTATTATAATAAATGAGGGCTAGGTTTTCTGCTTGTATCTTATAGAACAGAGGTCAGCACTTTTTTTCTTTTTAAAGTTCAGATAATAAATATTCTAGGCTTATAAGCCATACAGTCTCTATCACAACTAATCAACTCTGCTACTGTAGCACAAAAAACAATACATAAAAAAAAGCCTCTGCTCTACTGAAACTTTATTTACAAAAGGTGGTAGGCAGGATTTAACCCATGGGCTATAGTTCACCCTTGATACAGACCATTTAAAATTCCACATGCAGGCTGAACTATAGAATGTTCTACAAAATATAAACTCAAGGAAATTTGGTTGAACATATCATTCAAAAAGCACACCTATAGACTTTCTGAAAATCTATGAGTTATTTTTGACTCATTAAAGAAAGTAATTGGCTAAATTTTCATATATCCAATATTTAAATAATGTAGCATTTAAAATATAAAATAAGGGAATCTGTTTCACATTGTCCATTTGATCCAAAACACACGAATACAACTAGACATGGAAATTTACTACTATGACTGGCAAGCAAGTTCACAAATGGAACTAATCTGAAGCCAAATCCTTGTCTCTATTTACAACTGATGTATTCATTTCATCAAGTTATTAACTGTATTAATCAGTAAAATGAAAAAGATATCAACTTCATTTCATTAATCTGTAAAATGGGAAGAATAAACTGGCACAACAACCTTCAGTGAATGAAGGGAAAATACCTTTTAAAAAAATTGGTTTGGATCTCTCAAGTCAAATTTTTTAGGGTGACCTGATTGAGTATTTTGATGCCTCCATCTTAAAGGCAAGTTGATGTAGGCAAGATCCTCCAACATATCAAACTGTATTCAGCCTAAATGTCTGAGAAAACAGTATCAGCAGAATTTACAGTGTTTCTTTTGAAAGCAAATAAATGAATGAATCAAATTTTATGAATCAAAGAAAAAATTATTATAAAGCATTTATAAGCAAAGTGCTCTCTAAATAAATAATATTTCTGCTCATGGCTTTCCTCTCCTAGAAGTCTACTTATCATTCGATTTCTTTGCTGTATCACCAGTGTATTTTAGCTCTTCCTAGTATCCCTCAGATGTCATTCAGTGAGTAAGAACCATTTGGCAGGCAGCCATACACTACCTGTAACAAAGAGTGGTAATTTTACTTACATTCTATATCTTAAAGAGAATTGTCATCTCTGTGTCAGACGAAATGGCTCTGCAAAGCTTACTAGTGTAACTCTCTTAATGCATGTGTTTATTTCTCATAACATGAATAGTGGAGCCAACTAAATCTATGAACACAACCATGGACTGCTTCTAATAACACTATGCCCTAGACAGGTATCTTATCTTGCTTATGCTTAATAAATCTTTGAATAGCTAATTTATGACTCGTCAATGCTATGTCCATGTTTTATTGCCTCCGGTTAAAGCAGAAAGCTTCTTTTTACAGATGGTGAAAATGAAAAATAGATTTGCAAAAGCAAGACACACTTGGGAGTGCAAGCCAAAGTCAGATCATGGAAGAATCTCTTTGATCCTAATTCCCTGAATCACATACAGGTGTCGGACCTTCTTAAACTCTACTGATATTAACTAGGCAAGACAAGAGGTGACTTGTATGCCCAGCTTCTGCTGTTCCAGACTCCTTCCTACAGCAGTTCTTCAACCTGTCACAGTGTATAAAAAGGCCTCTGAGAGCAATAGCATGAGCATCTTGTGCTTAATGCACAACAGAGACAACTAGAAATGATGAGTTTATTTTGCAAATTTAATTTAAGAGGTCTTTACACTGTGTGCACACATCTTTCTCTGAAAGTCACAAGCAAAGTATTAGATTTCTTTCAGTCCCAACTAAATACAAATTTTTCTGAAACCCAGTTAAGAAACGCAGATGTGTAAGAATCGAACCACATTAAAGAGAATGCCAGCAATGAGTTCATTGTGTGTGACAATAGTTTAGACTTGTGTAGAATTATATGCATGAATAAAACTTTTCCAACTCCTGGGGTCTATCTTTAATGATGTTTTCTCCTGCACATAAATAGTGTTGCCAGGACATAAACAAGCAAAAAAAGCCTACGATCATTGGAATTAAAAAATATGATCTAGATTTAAATCTCTGTTCTACCACTTACTTTGTGTCCTTGATAAACTACTTAATTATAAACCTCAATTTCCATATTTGTAAAAATGAGTTAATGTACCTTTCTTATAGAATTATTATGGGGATTAGATAAAATATTTATATAAAACTGGTACTCCAGATCCTTGAGCACATAATGAACTGATTCTTGAAAGTCTTTGGATTAGAGCAGGAGAAATGAGTTTGTTAAAAATCATCCCCTGATCACCCATCTGGCCCAATCAAATTGTTCCCTCAGCAACTCCAAGCATTTTATTAGATAATGAAAGAAGAGAAGTCTGTCCATTTGGAGCAGAATGACTACTAGTGCCCAGCTCCTAAAGTTGTTCAACAGAAGTTCTTTTCAGTCTCTTATTATATATTTCGATCTAAGACCTAGTCAGAGATGGGAAGGGATGAAGTTGAGGATGGAAAAGTGTACTCATTGTTGGTTCAACTACTTTTTTTTTTTATTTCTTATGACTGTGTGGAATTAAAACATGACCATTTCTGTTCAAGTAGGAAAAATAAATTATTCTAGATGCTAAATCAAAACATAGAGGATAAATTTTACTTCTCCTTCTTACAGAAATAAGAGAAGGATTTTTAAAAATCCTGTAAAGTATCTCCCAGACTCACACTGATGCCTGATCTTCCTTTAAAAAAATCACTTTTGTAACACTCAATAGATATTAGGGGTTATGCACCATTAACATTTGCCTATCCCTGTAAATTTTACCAGATAATAAGATATTGAGAAATTCAATTGGCCTCCTAAGTAAAGGTATTAAGCTTTGTTTCGAAAGATTCATTTTATACCAACAACAGTATAGATTGAACATTTGCTTTTACTACCTTCGAGTTTGCATGAATTACAAAGTTACTTTTCACTGTTACTGAAGTCTCAAAAATATGCCTATGAATCATAATTTTTTTAAATACTTATGGTTTTACAATTACTCCTGTCTTTTTAGCTCTGTAATTTTCTCACTCAGTACTAACAGAGCAACACACTAGTGTTATTCTTGAAGAGACATGAAACAGAGAAACAAACCAGGAATAACACAAAAAAGTTTGATAGCCACTTGTTAAAGCAAACAATATTCAGTGACACTTGTTAAAACACAGCAAGGAAGAATTTATTTGAGAGGGGCCTTAGAGAAATGTGTAAGGACTCCCCTCACAATAGAATCTTACAGCGAGGGGGAGAGATAGGACTCAACTTCAAATACAGAATGAACAAAAGGGAATTTATAATCAAGGCGCAGGGTGGGGATCAGTGGATAAAAAGTACTAAGAGGAAACATCAGTAGAAAGGGAATTCTGTCTAAGACAAGACATCACCTGGCAGATGGTGGAAGATAAGGAACCTGATTAGATAAGGAGGGTGACTTTTCTTCTAAATTGCTCAGTTGTAACCAACTCTTAGCGACCCTGTGAACTGGACCGGAGCCTGCCAGGCTCCTATATGCATGGGATTCTCTGGGCAAGAATACTGGAGTGGGTTGCCATTGCAGGGTTCTTACTGAAATTGGACAGTGCAGAGACTAACATGGGAGTCCAAAAGTCAGGTTGAGTTGAAAAAAGGACTCAGTGGAACCTGAGTAGAATTTGGTTAATGAGAGAATCTTTGTCATGCAGAGTAATTTAATATTCCCCGAGAAGCTATTATCTCAGCCTATAAGAACAATCCTATTTCACCCAAATATTTTAGAGATATCTTTATAAACTTCCCTTCCCTTCCTCCACCTACTATATACAGTGGGCTACTATGCAGGACACTGAGATGGACTTGCCTATAGTGAATGTACTATGACTCAGTCACAGCCACTATATGATGAGCTTAGAATACTCTCCTCTCCCTAGCTAATTCCCATTTAAAAGCAAGACTCAAGTTAGATTTAATCTTTCCCTTAAAGATATGTTAATATCTCACATTCCTCTGCTCCCCTATAATAATCTATTCAACCCTGTAGCATAACATTATGACAGATTAATTATCAGCTGGTCGTTGACTAGTGTCCCCTGACAACAAAGCCTCCTGGAGGACTGAATGGAGTAGTATTCATCTTTTTATCCCTGGCCCCATGCACAATTTCTAGCACCCAGCAGACACTCAAAGTTTATGAATAGTTGAGTTAATAAATGAGCTAAGGATCTTCAATGACAAATGAGATATACCAATGTGGCATAAATCTAACAGAAACCAACATTCATGGGCATCACCACTTTCTTTTAGTAGCTTCTCGTCTTTTCACAATTTTATTTTAAAAAGCTGCCCTAGGGTAGAAACTTTGAGCATTTATCCACATCATGTTATTTATAAAATCAATAACCAATATTTTCAGAAGATCCATAAAAATGAGGTTTACAAAAGAGAAAAAAAAAAAAAAAAGAATCGCCAGTCAGAAAAGAGAAACTGGAAGAAAGTGAGTTCTGCTCTACCCGAGTTGATGGTAATATATGTCTCCTATCAATTTCTCTTTCCTCCCAAGCCAAGGCTCTCCTTTTGTCATCGTGATTACTTACGCACAATAGACCTCTGGTTAAATGATGAGCCTGACACACAGGCACACCAGCATTGTAAATCCTTTACCCTTAAGGCCCTTACTTGTCCATGTACACAGTATACAGTTAAGTTTGGTCTCCTGGGAACACTTCTTAATTCCTTTATTTCACATTCCTATTCTAAGTTAGGAGAAGCATTTAATCCCACTGGGCGTGTGTGTGCATGTGTGTGTTCGTCATTCAGTCATGTCCGACTCTTTGGCACACCATGGACTGTAGCCCGCCAGGCTCCTCAGTCCTCTGTCCATTCTCCAGGCAAGAATACTGGAATGGGTTGCCATTCCCTTCTCCAGGGGATCTTCTTGACCCAGGGATCGAAACCAGGTCTCCCTTATTGCAGGCAGATTCTTCACCATCTGAACCAGCAAGGAAGCCCTCCTGTTGGGCATACCCAACATGTTTCCTGTTTGTTGCTACATCTCCATTAGAAATAATACTAAATACAGATGTTCTTGACTTAGGACGGTTCAACATATGATTTTTCAGCTTTATGAAAATTTGATCTTTTTCCACCTAGTGATACGCAGCAAGATACTCTCTCGTAATGCTGGGAAACAGCAACTGAGCCACAGCTCCCAGTTAGCCACATGATCATGAGGATAAACAACTGATACACTTACAACCATTCTGTGCCCATATGACCTTTCTGCTTTTCACTTTCAGTATCTTATTCAATACATTGTGTGTGCTGTCCTCGGCTCTTCACGACCCTTTAGACTGTAGCCCACCAGGCTTCTCTGTCCATGGAATTCTCCAAGCAAGAATACTGGAGAGGGTTGCCATTTTCTTCTGCAGGGGATCTTTCTGGCCCAGGTATCGAACCCAGTTCTCCTACATTGCAGGCAGATTCTTTAAGTGTCTGAATCACCAGGGAAGCCCATGATATTCAAAGTAGGTTAGGTGTATTTTCAACTTATGATATTTTCAATTTATGATGAGTTTATCTGGACATGTCCTCATCATTAAGTTGAGGAAGATTTTTATTAAAAACAAAATTTGAGAATCTATAGTCTTATAATTCTTGATAAAATGAATTTTCAAAAATCAAATAATGTTTCTAAAAAGTTCACCAAGCTACCTACATGAATGTAATTATATAGATGTTATGAAAGAAAGTGAAAAGACTTCTTCCTTTCTACCTCAAAGAACTTGCAATCTTATTTTATAGTGTTCCTGTGAGTTGTGAAGTTGTAAATCAGCTACTTTTCTGAGGTCAACCCAAACTGGTTTTCACCCACCATTGTATTCAAGATAAGAACTAATGAAAGGTAGATTTATTTTTATGGAATAACCACCTTTTTTTATCTTGTTTTACTATCTTGTCTAATGGCTCTTGACCCACCTTACAATTTCTGTGACAGTGTGGGCCTCCTGACCTATGCACCTGCTCTCCAAGCACTTCACCACGTGCCCTGCTACAGCATGAGACATTGATAAATTCTCTCTGAGATACAAGGAATGACAGGCGATTTGAAATGTATGTATTTTCCTCTGTTCCCACTTGTTTCTGAGAAGTCTTTCATTCTATTTCTGAGTTGAGTTGATTGATTCTGAACTAGTTGAAACTCAAGGTCCAGAGCAACAAGCTGAGGAAAAAAATGATAGAAATATGTTTTAAAAGTGCCTTGGTTTTATCTTCTGATTCATTCAATAGAAAAGCTCTTTTATGGATAAAAGTCCCTTTTTATAAGCTGTAGTACTCTCAGTTACTACTGGAGTGAAGCATTACAAAAGAGGACAAAATGGTGAAATGCTGAAAATTTAATACACACTAAACGTAAAAGTGAATGTTGAACAAGAAAGACTCAGGCTTAGTGATATTTCTGTTGTATTTCCTCTCTCTCTCTTGCTCTCTCTCTTCCTCCCTCCTCCCCTTGTTGCTTAATTAGTTTTATAAGTGAAGGATAAAGCCTTAACTGTGAGTAGTGAGTGCATAATAGATAAATATAGGGAGGTTTAAAAACAAATTCAACCTTGAATAAAGTTAATAAAAAGGTGAATTTTTCTTCCTGTTCATGTAATAAGAGTACTTCAGCGCTACTTTTAAGTGAAATGACTACCTGGTAAAATCTTAAGATTCTCTTCAAAAGATCTCTTTATCTAACTGATGCCTTGAACCTCATCAAGAACCCCATCAAGAAACGTCCCGCCTTCCTTTTGAGGCTTTAATCTTCAAATAAATAAAAATCTCCCCTATGAGGGGTAAAATGTTGAGACTTTCCAATTCAACATTCACATTTCTGAAGAGGAACTCAGGCCATGGAATGCCTTTGAGAATGGAGCCTCTAGTTGGAAGACAAAGATTGTCAACACATCAAATAGTTATATAGCAGACTATCACATTTGTAGAGAACATGTGGTGGGAAGTTCCAACAGTCTTCTGGCTCTTTGATACTTCTAGTTTGTATACTAAAGTGATTTATGATATGTTTTTACAAAAGCACATTTTTTAGCAATAAAAGACTGACTTTTTAAGACTTAATCATTCCATAACTAATTTATTGCTACCTAACACAATGGAAAGTGCCTTGATTTATGAATCTGAAGGATATATCTATATTTTTCTCCTCCTTCTGATCACCTACACTGATATCAGATGTCATGGAACTCAAGTGCTTATAGTACAAGAACTATTATTTAGGTCATCTATTGTACCTGTATAAGTATTATTGTTGTTCGGTTGCTAAGTCATGTCTGACTCCTTGAGACACCATGGACTACAGCATGCCAGGCTTCCCTGTCCTTCACTATCTACCAGAGTTTGCTCAAACTCATGACCATTGAGTCGGAGATGCAATCCAACCATTTTGTCCTCTGTTGCCCCCTTCTCCTCTTGCCCTCAATCTTTCCCAGTATCAGGATCTTTTCTAGTCAGTCAGCTCTTCACATCAGGTGACCAAAATATTGGAGGTTCATCTTCAGCATCAGTCCTTCCAATGAATAGTCAGGGTGGATTTCCTTTAGCATTGCCTGGTTTAATCTCCTTGCTGTCCAAGGGACTCTCAAGAGTCTTCTCCAGCACCACAGTTCCAAAGCATCAATTCTTCAGTGCTCAGCCTTCTTTATGGAGCAACTGTAACATTCATACACGACAACTGGAAAAAACATAGCTTTGACTATACTGACCTTTGTAGGCAAAGTGATGTCTCTGCTTTTTAATACTCTGTCTAGATTCATCACAGAGAAGGCAATGGCAACCCACTCCAGTACTCTTGCCTGGAGAATCCCATGGATGGAGGAGCCTGGTAGGCTGCAACCCATGGGGTCACTAAGAGTCGGACACGACTGAGCAACTTCACTTTCACTTTTCACTTTCATGCATAGGAGTAGGAAATGGCAACCTACTCCAGTGTTCTTGCCTGGAGAATCCCAGGGGTGTCAGAACCTGGTGGGCTGCCTTCTATGGGGTCATACAGAGTCGGACACAACTGAAGTGACTTAGCAGCAGCAGCAGCTAGATTCATCATAGCTTTCCTTCCAAGGAGGAAGCATCTTTTAATTTCGTGGCTGCAGTCACCATCAGCAGTGATTTTGAAGCCAAAAATAAATAAATAAATAAAGTCAGCCACTGTTTCCACTGTTTCCCCATCTATTTGCCATGAAGTGAAAGGACCAGATGCCTTGATCTTAGTTTGATATATGTTGAGTTTTAAGTCAGCTTTTTCTTTCTGCTTTCACCTTTATCAAGAGACTCTTTAGTTCCTCTTCACTTTTTGCCATTAGAGTAGTATCATCTTCATATCTGAGGTTGTTGATATTTCTCTCAGCAATCTTGAGTCCAGCTGGTGTTTCATCCATCCCAGCATTTCACATGATGTATTTTGCATAGAAGTTAAATAAACAGGGTGACAATATACAGCCTTGACATACTCCTTTCCCAGTTTTGAACCAGTATATTGTTCCATGTACAATTTTAACTGTTGTTTCTTGTCCTGCATACAGGTTTCTCAGTAGGCAGGTAAGGTGGTCTGGCATTCCCATCTCTTGAAGAATTTTCCACAGTTTGTTGAGATCCACACAGTCAAAGGCTTTAGGGTAGACAAAGAAGCAGTTTATTTATTTATTTATTTTTTAATTCCCTTGCTTTCTCTTTGATCCAGCAAATGTTAGCTGGTTCCTCTGCCTTTTCTAAATCCAGCTTGTAAGTCTGGAATTTCTCAGTTCACATACTGTTGAAGACTAGCTTGAAGGATTTTGAACATAATTTGCTAGCAAGTGAAATGAATGCAATTGTGCTATAGCTTGAACAATTTTTGGCATTGCCTTTCTTTGGGATCGGGGCAAAAACTGACCTTTTCCAGCCCTGTGGCCAATGACGAGTTTTCCACATTTGCTGGCATATTAAGTATAGAACTTTAACAGCATCATCTTTTAGGATTTGAAATAGCTCAGCTGGAATTCCATCATGTCCACTAGCTTTCTTCATAGTAATGCTTTCTAAAGCCCACTTGACTTTGCATTCCAGGATGTCTGGTTCTAGGTGACTGATTACACCATTGTGGTATGTGGGTCATTAAGACCTTTTTTGTATATATGTATATAGATACTTCACTTAACCTTTTGATGTCAGTGAATCCCTATGATTAAGATAGATTCCTACTTAACCCTTCACTTTAACACCACCCACCACTGCCAGCCCCAAGTAATTCCTTCTCCTGAGACTGAAATTTCTTGCCTCTTAAAATCCATAGCACGCATGTTACAACAACGATTCTTGGAGATTATATAGAAAATATTGTTTCATTCATTCAAGAAATAATTTTTGTTTCTACTATTTACATGGGCATTACTAAGGAGATTTTGAGAAATATTACCTGTCACGAAAAGCTCCCCATGTGTCACTAGTGGTAAAAAACCCAACTAGTGGTAAAGCCTCCCAACACAGGAGACAAGAGACTTGAATTCAATCCCTGAGTCTGGAAAATCCTCTGAAGGGTGGCACAGCAACTGACTCCAGTATTCTTGCCTGGAGAATCCCATGGACAGAGCAGCCTGGCAGGCTAAAGTCCATAGGGTTGCAAAGAGTCAGACATGACCAAAGTGACTTAGCATGTATGCATGCACCTAACACGTATTCTAATACTATATATTCTTTCCATCTAAACTGGATCATCTCCCCATTAAATCTCTATTCCCTTATTCTGTTTTACTTTTGCTCTACTGTATTTATCACCACTCAAAATTATATCATGTTTTATTTTTGCATTGTCTGTCTCCCTTCTCTAGAATATGACCTCCATGAGCATGGTGAATTTGTATCATTCACTGCTCAATTCCCAATACCTGAAACCATGTTTAGGTCATTGTAGATACTCAGTACTTGTCAAGTGACTGGTCAAATCAATCAATTAGTTAGTCTCAATTTCAGAGACTTTTCAGTTCTTCACCACACCATGTAGGAAGGCTATGTTACAAATGGAATCTTGCCATTAGTCTCAGGTCTATTGTAAATGAATGACACTTCAGAAGCAGTGGTAGAGACCAACAGTCACCAAAGATAATGGAATATCTATTTCAACTCTTCTTGGCAGTCATTAAGCTCTTGCTTCACAGAGATACAATTACTTAGACATACAGATGGCTAACAAACACATGAAAAGATGCTCAACATCACTCATTATTAGAGAAATGCAAATCAAAACCACAATGAGGTACCATTACATGCCAGTCAGGATGGCTGCTATCCAAAAGTCTACAAGCAAGAAATGCTGGAGAGGGTGTGGAGAAAAGGGAACCCTCTTACACTGTTGGTGGGAATGCAAACTAGTACAGCTGCTATGGAGAACTGTGTGGAGATTCCTTAAAAAACTGGAAATAGAACTGCCATATGACCCAGCAATACCACTTCTGGGCATACACACTGAGGAAACCAGATCTGAAAGAGACACGTGCACCCCAATGTTCATCGCAGCACTGTTTATAATAGCCAGGACATGGAAGCAACCTAGATGCCCATCAGCAGAGGAATGGATAAGGAAGCTGTGGTACATATACACCATGAAATATTACTCAGCCGTTAAAAAGAATTCATTTGAATCAGTTCTAATGAGATGGATGAAACTGGAGCCCATTATACAGAGTGAAGTAAGCCAGAAAGATAAAGAACATTACAGCATACTAACACATATATATGGAATTTAGAAAGATGGTAATGATAACCCTATATGCAAAACAGAAAAAGAGACACAGAAATACAGAACAGACTTTTGAACTCTGTGGGAGAAGGTGAGGGTGGGATGTTTCGAAAAAACACCATGTATATTATTTATGGTGAAACAGATCACCAGCCCAGGTGGGATGCATGAGACAAGTGCTCGGACCTGGTGCACTGGGAAGACCCAGAGGAATCGGGTGGAGAGGGAGGTGGGAGGGGGGATCAGGATGGGGAATACATGTAACTCCATGGCTGATTCATGTCAATGTATGACAAAACCCACTGAAATGTTGTGAAGTAATTAGCCTCCAACTAATAAAAATAAATGAAAAAAAAAAAATTGGGACATAGTTGCTTCATAATCTTGTTGGTTTCTTCTGTACAACAAAGTGAGTCAGCTATATGCACACATACATCCTCTCCCTCCTAGCCCATCCCACCCATCTAGGTCACGACAGAGCACTGAGATGAGCTTCCTGCTCTGGATGGCAGGTTTCCACCAGCTATTTAGTTTACTCTTCATTGTAACTAAGGTGTAGATGTGAAGATCTGAGTCATCGGAGAAGACCCTGATGCTGGGAAAGGTTGAAGGCAGGAGGAGAAGAGAATGACAGAGGATGAGATGGTTGGATGGCATCACAGACCTAATGGACATTAGTGTGAGCAAGCTCCAGGAGACGGTGAAGGACAGGAAAGCCTGGCATGCTGCAGTCCATGGGGTCACAAAGAGTCAGACATGACTTAGCAACTGAACAAAGGTGTAGCTAGTAATTGAAAATAACTTGAAGGAAATTTTTCATTGTCTATTATCAAGCAACTTAGCATATTTGTATCTTGACGTGTTGACACCTAAAAATGTGGGTCTTCTTATAAATGATAACTATAGGTCTATAGAATCTTAAAGAAAACATCATTAAAAATATAAAGCCACATGAAGTTTTTTAGTCATCTAAAATGAAAAAATGTGTGTATATGAAGTCCTAACAAATCTGTCTCTAGAAGGATGTGTTACCAAAACTGTGGTGGCAAAGACTGAAATGCTTTGGAGCATTCTTAGAGTATCTCCCCGCCCTGCTCTCCGTAGTGAACAAGGAGGAAGCAGGGACCGCAGTGGCCAGAGGGGAGGGGCTGTCCTTAAGAATCAATGGAGGGCATTATCTGCATAATTGGCAAATGTTTTCAAGTGCAGCAAATGTTTAAAATGGTTCATTTTGATCATTACTGTCAGTTTTGTTGAATTTTATATATTTTTTTAATGACATGAAACAGGGGTTTAAACTGTAGGGGAGCAAAACTCCCCCACCCCTTTTCCAGTTATTCCCTGGTCTAATAATTGACATAATACAGGTTAACAGGAGAAAAAAAAAAAATTCACACATATGGGAGCTCATAGAAGAGCACAAAAAGTGACAAAAGTAGGCAGTTTGTATACCTACTAGACAAAGAAACATTAAATTTGTGAAACATTGTTCAAGACAAAGAAGTTTTGGTTTAGGGCAGTAAATTAGTGAAATAAAAAGTGTTGGTTGTACAGCCTTCTCAGCCTTGAATTCCCTGTCTATGGCGATAAGCATGCCTTCTACCCTCCTGGTACAGGGAACGTTACCTTTCACATAGGAGATTTATTTCCTGCTTTCAAAGGGACAAATGAGGGTCAAAGTGTCCTTCTTGCATCGGCTGTTTCTTAAGTAATTTTAATTCAAAATAATCAATGTACCAAAATGGCATATTTGGGGCTGGCATATTCTGCTTCTCTTCAAAAGCAAAAGATGGTTTTGTTTAAAATGCAGTAAATCTTAGAAATGTGCTTGAAAAATTGTTGTGAAAAACATGGAATCACGAAAGGACTACCATAACACACATCCTGATCTGAGTGAGTAATTATGATCACGGAGCTATATAAGCATCTCGAAACCTCCTCCTCATTTTTATTTCACTCACTTCCTGCCAAAAGCTAACAACCAAGGGACAAGGGGAGGGGAAGCGCTAGATGCCATGGTTAAAAAAGGAACAGAATTTTAAATTAGGGGTTGCATCAAATGGTCTTCTTAAAACATACGATGAGTAGGTGATTTCTAAGACATGGAACGTTTCTTATAGTATTATAACAAAATTTTAGTGCGGTTAATACAAATGCACATGAAATGTCCGTTCTAGTGTTTGTAATTCAACGAAGCAGTAACACCTAACAGATAAGAAGCACTGAAGTGGGCGTTGAGAAGCTGAATTCTAAAAATGTTTGCCTTTTTCTTTAAACCATTTCACGTGTTTTTGCTTTAGCATCTCTTTTTTAAAGACAGAGAAGATAAACCTTTTCTAAGAGTAACCTGAGGATATACAAAAGGGACAAAGGTTACAGCTCTGTTATTTTAAGTATTACCAATCTTGATAACCAGGCATAGCCAATAAAAATTACTCTTGATAGGTAGTGCAAGAGAATAACCAAAAAAAAAAAAAATGGTAATTATAAAAATGGATCTTGGATCTTTCATCTTAGATGTGCATAAAATTTACAACAATAATATAAGAAAATTTAAAAAATAGTCCAAGAAGCCCAAGTCTATTTTTGGTAGTATACAGGAGAGGAAAAAAAAATGTACACATTCAATTTTTAGCCAAGAATTTTCCCTCAAAGTGGAATGTGTGATGTTTTAATTCATAGCATGAATCAGAAGTGTTTTCTACCTGTTTTCTAGAGATAGAAAGAACTAACCTCTGGTGAGTACCAGTCACTGCTGACATACTATTTATATATGTTAAATTGTTTTCTCTTCATATTAATCTTATGAGTCAAGTGATTTTATTGATGAGAAAATAAAGGTCAAATTATATTTTTACTCAGTGGCATACAGCTAGTAATTAGAGGAAGCAGGATTTTGAACCCATATCTGTGTGCCTCTAAAGCCTTGGTTATTTCTACTACGTTCTCCATAGTCTTTTCAAAGGAATCCATAAGCATCAGATTTTCCCAGGAGCTTTGTTTCTGAGAACAGAACCACTTAATCTCTTCTCAGTGTCCCTTTCCTGCTCTTGGGTCCCGTCAAACATTAAGATTCACATTTACATCCTCAGGTTCCATAATATAGTATTACACCCAGGATTGTCTTCAGCATTGTCACTTGGCTTGTTCCCAACCATATCTCATAATTTGGATCAATGAACCCTGCCATAAATCCCTTCAGGGTGGTTAATTTGTTAATTCCTAAGCAATGAATTCATATTCAATTATTTGTAAAGTCACAACTTAAAGATCACTCCTCTAGTTCTGATTTACTTTTCAGTATTGCTTTGGCAATTCAGGGTCTTTTGTGTTTCCATACAAATTGTGAAATTTTTTTTCTAGTTCTGTGAAAAATGCCATTAGTAATTTGATAGAGATTGCATTGAATCTAAAGATTACTCTGGATACTGTAGTCATTTTCACAATATTGATTCTTCCAATCCAAGAACATGGTATATCTCTCCATCTGTCTGTGTCATCTTTGATTTCTTTCATCAGTGACTTATAGTTTTCTGCATACTGGTCTTTTGTCTCTTTAGATTTATTTATTCCTAGGTATTTTATTCTTTTTGTTGCAATGGTGAATGGGATTGTTTCCTTAACTTCTCTTTCTGATTTTTTATTGTTCGTGTATAAGAATGCAAGGGATTTCTGTGTATTGATTTTACATCCTGCAGCCACTGTAGAGAACAATATGGAGATTCCTTAAAAAACCAGAAATAGAACTACCATATGACTCAACAATCCCATTGGGCATGTAGTCTGAGAAAACCATAACTGAAAGAGACACATGTACCCCAATGTTTGCTGTAGCACCATTTATAATAGCTAGGACATGGAAGCGACCTAGACATCAATTGGCAGGCTAATGGATAAAAAAGTTGTGGCATATATACACAATGGAATACGGCTTCCCTGGTGACTCAGATGGTAAAGAATGTGCCTGCAAGGCAGGAGACCTGGGTTTGATCCCTCAGTTGGGAATATCCCCTTGAGAAGGGAATGGCTATCTGTCAGGAAGCATTTAACAAAAGGCTTCCTGTGTGCTGTTTTGGATCTGTCAGGAACCCTCCGGCCCTTATTGATTCCTGAATATTCAGGAATTAAGAGGAGAGGCACGCCTTTCCCGCCTTTCCCGCCTTTCCCGGGGCTGAGGAATCCAGGCATTTCTCATTACAGTGATAAGTACCCTCTTCCTTCTTATGAAAAGGTGATTGTCTGTAACTCTCTCTTTGATAGGGATTGTCTTATGTTTTGTAAGTCTGTAATTTTAATCTTGATCTTTCCTGAGAATAACGACCTTGTAAGACAGTATATATGCCCATGCCATGTTGATTAAAACACCTTTGCTCCATCAGAGCTTGGGTCCCCGTGTCTTTCTTTCTATTCTTTCTTTCTTTCCTTCTCTCTCTCTTTCAGGTTAATTCCCTGGAGCCCAGAGGCCCGCTGAGCTCACTTTCTTGCCCGGGGTTCTAAGACCCCCTCGAGAAGGCGCCCTGTGCCTTCACCCGCTCAGAGGGCGCCCGGTGCCTCCGTGCGGCAGCGCGAGCTGTAAGAACAGGGCTCTATTGGCTTTCCCGTAAACCGGGGGATAGCAGCCTCTTCCTCTCTCTGACTTTCTTATCGTCCACTCCGGACCACCAGGTTCCGGTCCATTAAAGGACCAACAGCTATCCACTCCAGTACTCTTGCTTGGAGAATTCTTTGGACAGAGGAGTCTGGCAGGCTCCAAGCTAGGACATGGAAGCAACCTAGATGTCCATCAGCAGATGAATGGATAAAGAAGTTGTGTCACATACAAATGATGAAATATTACTCAGCCATAAAAAGAATGCATTTGAGTCAGTGCTAATGAGGTGGACAAACCTAGAGCCCATTATACTGAGTAAAGTCAGTCAGAAAGAGAAAAACAAATATATATTAACACATATATATGGAATCTAGAAAAATGGTACTGATGAGCCTATTTGCAGGGCAGCAATAGAGATGTAGGCACAGAGAAAAGACTTGTGGACACAGTGAGGGAAGGAGAGGGTGGGAAAAACTGAGAGAGTAACATGGAAACATGTACATTACCATATGTAAAATACATATCCAGTGAAAATTTGCTGTATGATGCAGGGAGTTCAAATAAGGTGATCTGTGACAACCTAGAGAGGTGGAATGGGGTGGGAGGTGGGAGGGAAGTTCAAGAGAGAGGGGATATATATATATATATATACCTATGGCTGATTCATGCTGATCTATGGCAGAAATCAACACAATATTGTAAAGCAATTGTCCTCCAATTAAAAAATTTTTAAAAAGGGTCTTTCACATTTTTTTAAAAGAGGATTCTAGAGATTCATTCGTTCTTCATACTTTGAACAAACGTACTGAGTACTTCCTTGATACATACAAACACCAGCTGTGGAAAATTGAAAAATGAATACAAAACACACTCTCTGCCTTCAATGAGACAACAGTCTAGTCCAGTGAAAGAGATTATGATTCTAGTAAATTGTGGTTCAGCTGGTTAAAACCTGTCTGCAATGTGGGAGACCTGGGTTTGATACCTAGGTTGGGAAGATCCCCTGGAGAAGGGGACGGCTACCCACTCCAGTATTCTGGCCTAGATAATTCCATAGACTGTACAGTCCATGGGGTCGCAAAGAATTGGACATGACTGAGCAACGTTCACTTTCAAATTAAATATTACTATAGCTCAGCATGTGAAAAGTGAAAGTGAAAGCCACTCAGTCGTGTCCGACTCTTTGTGACCCTATGGACTGTAGCCCACCAGGCTGCTCTGTCCATGATGAGAAAGACTGAAGGAAAAAGGGGAAGGGACAACAGAGGATGAGATGGCTGGATGGCATCCCCAATTCAATGGACATGAATTTAAGTGAACTCTGGGAAATAGTGAAGTACAGGGAGGCCTGGCATGCTGCAGTTCATGGGGCATCAAAAAATCAGACACGACTGAGTGACTGTACAACAAATGGGGTGTACCAAGTCTTAACTAAACACATGGATGCTTAAGGTGGAAATATTCAATAAGTGAAACTTTGTGTTTTGTTTTCCATAAAGAACTGCAAGCATTTCTCTAGCCATACTGTGTAGGTAGATTATTTCACTTGCTTCTTTGGAGTCAAAGTGACCATTAATTAACTCTACTTCTAATTATGATATTATTTCACTAGTATTTGATTAATGATATTTCAGGATTTTTTCATCATAAGAATCATCCCTTCTCGAGGGAGACATCTAGTTCTTCAAGCACAATTACTGTGTTTGAGACTCTTCATAACTTGAAGAATTAAAATGTTTTACTTGGTCTTAAATTTTATCTGATGTCTTATTAATATATATGCGTGCATATATGCTAAGTCACTTCAGTCTCCAGGTAAGACTACTGGAATGGGTTGCCACGCCCTCCTCCAGGGGATCTTCCCAACCCAGGGATCAAACCCATGTCTCTAATGTCTCCTGCATTGGCAGGTGGGTTCTTTACCAGTAGCACCACCTGGGAAGCCCTATATATGTATATACATATATACTTATACATACACACACACACACACAGACATATATAAATATATATGTGTGTATACACACACACACATATATATATGCCTGGAGGATCCCTGTGGACAGAGGAGCCTGGAGGGCTCCGGTCCATAGAGTCGCAAAGAGTTGGACATGACTGAAGCGACCTAGCATGTACCCACACACTCATATATCTATATCTACATGTATATATAAACCTTATTTAAAGCTACAAGAAAGGAGTATCACAACCAGGAAATACATTTCTTAGATTCTTTGGTGTCACTTTCTGCTTTCCATGAACTGGGGTAACAAGAGAGTCCCTCTGTGCTCCCTGCTCTTATAAGTCTGCCAGGCAATTAGCATCTCTTAACATTTCCAGGCAGCTGCCTAATGAAATGCCTGTTTCTGCAGAAAGTCATTTTGCATATAAAACTCTGTCTGATCCTCTGAAACTAACAAAGGTATTTCTAGTCCAAAAGACACTCTGACATTGCCAAAACAAATGTTCAGATATTTAAAAAATTCCTTCCAAAGTTTACACTAGGTCTATCTATAGAATATCAGTTAAAACAGGGTGACCATTAAAAAACAAAGTGGTATCTACAAAGATTTTTCCTCCCTTTCAAAATATCTTCATTCCATAGTTCTTTCAGTATATTATGAATTCCCAGGTACACTTCTTCATTTGCTTTCTGAAATAGTTTCTTAGAGAGAAATCAGAACCATGAAGAGGATGTAAATGAGGAAAAAAAGTGCTATTTAAGCTTTTTCCAGCTGTTCTTATCTCCATCTTTTTATAGCGAGTAGACCTTTGCCTCCTTCTTTAGGCTTGTGGAAGATGAACAGATTTCTGCCCACTCTTAAAGAAGTTTCTTTTCTAAGTATTTAGAGTTCCATTTTCAGGACCCAAGTTCAATTCACTTATCTTTTTATTTATGCATGCCAGCCTAGAAAGGTTTGAGGCTTAACTCTAAGAAAATACAAGTCCCTGCAATAGGAAGATGCAGTATTCTGACTCTTCTGCCTTGACTGCATGCACAATTAAGCTAAAAGCTTCGGGCTTCACCTCTTTTCATTCGTTGCATATGTACTTGCAAATTTTTGCAGTATTTGGCAAGGATGGGGTATTTCTTAGAGGTTAGGGCAGAGAGTCATTCAGTATAGTGATTGTCAGGATGTATTAAGGTTGTAGAGAGCACGCCTTGACAACTGATAACACACTAGAGTTATCATCAAGGCCCAGAACCTGAAATAATCTGATCTTTGAAAAAGGTTAAAAAGACAGAACTATTCCTGGTGTCAGAACATGAGCAATAGGATGTTCCTAGGAACAGAGCAAAGAAATCTGCCTCATCGTCTTGCTGTAATCAGACTATGCCACATTCAGAGTCAGATGGAACGTTTTCCCAATTCCCCACCTGCTCTCAGATACCAATCATGTCATAAACACAGGACCAAGCAAAGTGAATTGCGTTGTAACTTCTAACACAGACTTTTATAGCTGTTATATCCCAAAGGCAAAGAAACCTCAAGAGAAACCAAGAACGATAAAAGAAATAGAGGAAGAGAACAAGAGAGAGAGAGAAACTTATCAGGAAATGGATCAAAATTGGGTACCAATCCCAGTATTTTCAACTCTAAGATCAATGATGCTTGGGCTTGAATTGAATAGGTTATATTTTGGTGACAGAGATAATGAATAGGAATCCTGGGTTTTAATGTATTTAAAAAAAAAAAAAAAAAAAAAAACCTTTTGACTGACCACGGTTCTCTTGATTCAATACATTCATAGGAAAGAAATGACTTTTCAATTTTTTCTATCCTGGTATTTAAAGAAATGTAAAGACAAAGTTTCTTCATATAGCAACATATAAGTACATCACAACACACACATATACACACACAAATGACTGGCTGTCTTCATTTTGTCCTTTTCAAATGAACTGAAAGCTTCAGAACTTGTCAAAAGGTCTTAATATTTTTGTTAACACACACAAAACCTGACATACAATTTGTTCAAAATGTCTCAGCTGGAAATTTACTTGAACTCTATTGGCTCATATTGAATGGAACATTCCCAAATGGTCATAGTTTTGCAGTGGCTCAACCTGGAATTCTTAGGAAATAAATTTTAAGAGCAGAGAAAGTTTTGTAGTATGATGTAGTCAAGGAAGAAAGGTACCATATGCTTTAACTAAAAGTAATTATTAACTAGAAGTTAATCATGTTGGTTCTTCTGTTCCAGTTTCACTAGAGTCACATTAATCTTAACACTTCAGAAAAAGTTAGTGATGGCATATTTATAGCAATATCTAACACAAAATACTATGCCACACACATACAAGCCCCTCCCTCTACTTCAAAACAGCACATTATATGAAAACTTCAAAGTAGTTGATATAAAATTCTCATGTTTCAATTACTTTGCAGATCATGCAGGTATTCTCAATATATTTTTATACAGTGGTAGAAAATATGACAATTATTAAAGGTTTTAAAATGTCAAAAGCTGACGGATCTTTCCTATGTATTTAATTTTACAATTAGTAAGTCCTACAGAAGCAATATTTGTTAGACAATATTTTTGCCTTACCATAGCCCTAAGCAACATCCCATGTATCATATACTTAGCAACTGAAGTACACTTGCAGGTGCCAAAGCTACCAGTGAATTTGGCCAAACTCTTGACTAAACAGTCCCTGAAGTCAAATAATAAGTCATGCAGGTTGACATTGATCAGTTCATTTAGTCAAAACAGTCCATCTGGAGCATAAAAACACAGCATAAACAGAAAGAAAGAGGAGGGGGGAAGAAAAGGAGGAGGAGATTATCCAGCTTGTATCTAGCATTTTGTACTTTCAAATATTTTATTATTGATTAGAATTTTTAGTATTATTTTGGAGAAAATGGACATATGGCAAGCTAAGAATTTTTATTAAGAAAGATATTTACACACAAATATTTAAAGATGAGATGATAGAAAGTCTAGCATTTGTTTCAAAATAATTCAGTGCCAGGGGGCTGGGAGGGACAATTAGTAAGGTAGATAGATAGGAAGGCCGTATAATTCATTGCCCAAATTGAAGCAACTTGGAGAGATTAATGCAAGGTTAAGATAATTAGCAATCACATATTGATTTAGATGTGAAATGTGGAGATGGAAATGTGGTCAAACTAAGTTTAGCAGAAACAAGATTTTAAAATTGTGGAACCTGGGTGAGTGGTACATAGGAAGTTTATTATGCTATTCTCTTAAATTTGCAAACATTCTGGAATTTTCCATAATAAAGGTTCAGTAGCATAAAGAACATTGCATGTGTGTATGTGTGTGTGTGTGTGTGTGTGTGTTAGTCACTCAGTCATGTCTGTTTCTTTGCAACTGCATGGACTGTAGCCTACCAGGCTCCTCTGTCCATGGAATGCTCCAGGCAAGAATACTGGAGTGGATTGCCAGTCCCTTCTCCAGGAGATCTTTCTTACCCAGGGATTGAACCCAGGTCTCCTGCATTGCAGGTAGATTCTTTACCATCTGAGACATAAAGGAAGCCCTAAAGAACATTACATATCTGGTATTAAAGAATTAAAGATGATGTGACTTTGATTAGTTCCTTTTCTGTATTGATTGGTCTCCATGTAATGGAAAAACTTCCTTTTCTGAAATACTGAAAGCCAACAGTAAGGAAAGTTAAACCTGACTTGAATCAGAGTGAAAATGATATGGAATATGAAGTGAAGAATAGGAGGGCTTATTCCATAACGCCATTACTAGCAGATTTTAATGGCATCCTGAAAAATAGAAATGAGTAGTCGTTAATGAGTAGTAAAAATAGAAATGAGAGGAGGAGGAGTAATACCACTAGCACCATCTAGGGCTTCCCAGGTGACGCTAGTGGTAAAGAATCTGCCTGCCAATGCAGGAGACATCAGAGGCATGGGTTTGATCCCTTGATGGGAAAGATACCTTGGAGAAGGGCATGGCAACCCACTCAAGTATTCTTGCCTGGAGAATCCCATGGACAGAGGAGCCTGGTGGTCTACAGTTGATAGGAGTGCAAAGAGTCGGACATGACTGAAGTGACTTAACACACACAGTAGTTAAATTAGCGTCCTGTAGAAAGGCATCATTAAGGTGAGTCCTAGAGAGAAGAAAAATAAAAGACAAAAACTAAATGTCTCCTCTCTCCATGGGTAAATAATAGTTCTGTGAACCCAGTAAGCATGGGGCAAGTAGCACTGATGGGATGAGGCATAAGCATCAGTTAAGCTGCATCTCTGTATAAGAAATAACCAACCAGAGCAGCACAGGCACAAACCGTATGGGTTTCCTTGGCCAGATATCATCATCAATACGGATCACTATGCTCTTTCCATCCTCGAGTGATCTGTGTTGATTGTAGAGGCCAATAGTATCCAAATCCATAGGCTGAATCTATTGTGCTATGGCTTGTTTTTCCCCAGCTGTGACCATGAGTATCATTAATTAAACATGGCAGTCTTATGACTTCTTGGACTATAGCCCATCCTTGTATCTATTACTCACTCATAGGCATAATTGTATGAATTAATTTGGGCTTCCCAGGTGGCTCAGGGGTAAAGAATTTGCCTGTGATGCGGAAGACGCAAGAGATGCCACTGGTTCCATCCCTGGGTCACGAAGATCCCCTGGAGGAGGGCATGGCAATCCACTCCAGTATTCTTGTCTTGGAGAATCCCATGGACAGTGGAGCCTGGAAGGCTACAGTTCATAGGTTGCACAGACTCAGACACAACTGAATCAATTGAGCACCCATGCATGAATTAATTCATTGGTCATGAAGGGAATGTTAAAGAACCCAGTAGTCTAAGAATACCATTGGGAAAAGCAAGTTTGCATAAGGTTTTTATCTTTAATTCTAATTCCCCCACAATGTGGAAATAGGTCACATACTCCAAATATAACAACTTAGCAGGGCTCAAGTAAATAAGTGGTCTTTCCTAGTTTATCATTTAATTCACAGCACAACTCTATGCCTATATTAGATATAAGCTATCCACTATTACCATCATCATTTTACTGATGAGAATATAACACACAGAAATGCTAGTAATCTGTCATCTGACTGGCTAGTTGCAAAGCAAGGATTTGAATACAGGCATCCTGACTCCCATGCTATGCTCTTACCCTCAAAATCTATCTTGCTGCTGCTGCTAAGTCACTTCAGTCATGTCCGACTCTGTGCCACCCCATAGACAGCAGCCCACCAGGCTCCCCCATCCCTGGGATTCTCCAGGCAAGAGTACTGGAGTGGGTTGCCATTGCCTTCTCTGCAAAATCTATCTTAGAATGAGGCATTTCTAAGTGAGTAGTCATGACAAGCTGTACCATAAGTGACTCAAGATTACAGAAGGTGAGTGCTGTAGTTACGTTAACCACATGTTGCCTTCCAACAAATATCAAAATTCTTCCTTTGTTAAAAAGGGAGGAATATGGTTCAAGTTTAAATTGGTCAGAAGTTTGGGTCAGTTACCAGCTTAAAATAGCATATACATACACACACACACACACTATATATATATATATATATATATATAACATATACACATATACATATATTAGTCTAAGTTAGGGGTTAGCAAACTATGGCCCTTGGGTCGATTCTGACACTGTCTATTTTTATGAAAATGTTTCACTGGGACACAGGCGCACCCATCCATTGCTATCTATAAATGCTTTGGGGCCATAATGAGTTTAGTTCAGTCGCTCAGCCATGTCCAACTCTTTGCGACCCCATGAACCACAGCACGCCAGACCTCCCTGTCCATCACCAACTCCCAGGGTCCACTCAAACCCATGTCCATTGAGTCGGTGATGCCATCAAACCATCTCATCCTCTGTCGTCCCCTTCTCCTCCTGCCCTCAATCTTTCCCAGCATTAGGGTCTTTTCAAATGAGTCAGCTCTTTGCATCTGGTGGCCAAAGTATTGGAGTTTCAGCTTCAACATCAGTCCTTCCAATGAACACCCAGGACTGATCTCCTTTAGGATGGACTGGTTGGATCTCCTTGCAGTCCAAGGGACTCTCAAGAGTCTTCTCCAACACCACAGTTCAAAAGCATCAATTCTTTGGCTCTCAGCTTTCTTTATAGTCCAACTCTCACATCCATACATGACCACTGGAAAAACCATAGCCTTGACTAGATAGACCTTTGTTGGCAAAGTAATGTCTCTGCTTTTTAATATGCTGTCTATGTTTGTCATAACTTTCCTTCCAAGGAGTAAGTGTCTTTTAATTTCATGGTTGCAATCACCATCTGCAGTGATTTTGGAGCCCAGAAAAATAAAGTCTGCCACTGTTTCCACTGTTTCCCCATCTATTAGCCATGAAGTGATGGGACCAGATGCCGTGATCTCAGTTTTCTGAATGTTGAGTTTTAAGCCAACTTTTTCACTCTCCTCTTTCACTTTCATCAAGAGGCTCTTTAGTTCTTCACTTTCTGCCATAAGGGTTGAAAGGCATGGTTCCGGCGAGGCAGAAAAGGAAAGACGACCTCAACAGAAGTAGGTTACCTTTATTCAGGCAAGGAGGGGCGACAGTCGGCCTAATGACCAGGCTGAGTGCCGAAAGGGATCAGGGAGGCTTCATACTTATAGGGAGGTTTGTGGAAGCGATAAGGGAAACGTCAATCAGGTGGGATATTTTGAGTATTCTTTTGTTGAGATGACACTTGTAGCTGGGCAGGGGGTGATAAGTCTTCTGGGCGGGTGTATGGGGTGGTAGGTTTCCGGACAGGGGGTGATAAGTCCCAGATAGATGCAGCTGGCCTGGAGCATCAGGATGGAACTAAAGTTATGCTTTGTTTTCTCCGAAGTTAGATGATTCAGCAAGGGGCCTTTGAGACTGTTGTTCTCTTTTCTAGGCCCAAAAGACTCCTTCAAGGGTGGTGTCATCTGCATATCTGAGGTTACTGATATTTCTCCTGGCAATCTTGATTCCAGCTTGTGCTTCCTCTAGCCCAGTGTTTCTCATGATGTACTCTGCATATAAGTTAATTAAGCAGGGTGACAATATACAGCCTTGACATACTCCTTTACCTATTTGGAACCAGTCTGTCATTAGTAGTTGCAATAAAAACTATACATCCTACAAAGCCTAAAATATTTTCTGATTTTTTTTTAATTTTTTTTTAATTTATTTATTTATTTTTGGTTGTGCAGGGTCTTCGTTGCTGCACGTATGTGGGCTTCTCATTGTGGTGGTTTCTTTTGTTGCAGAGCACAGGCTCTAGAGTGCTCAGGCTTCAGCAATTATTACACGTAGGCTCAATAGTTACAACTCCTGGGCTCTAGAGCATAGGCTCAATTGTGGTGGTGCAAGGGCTTAGTTGCTCCAAGGCATGTGGAATCTTCCTGGATCAGAAATCAAACCCATGTCTCCTGTATTGGCAGGCAGATTATTTACCACTGAGCCACCAGGGAAGCCTTCAGAAGCCATCTGATTCTTCATAACCGAAGTTTGCCAATCCCTAGTCTCTGTCAATCACAATAATTCCACTTCCCTTATTGTGATTGTTTTAAGCAAAGGCAGGTGATACTTGTCAATGAGATGTTTGGGCATGTCTATTATGTGTGACATAGGAGCACTTGGAAAAGAATACTCTTCAAAAAGAAAATAATAGAGAAGTATTTATTCTCTCAGCTTTTGAATATTGTTGAATGAGGATATGCTGCAAGGGCTTTGTTATGGATTGAATTATGTTCCCCACAAAATGATATCTTGAAGTCTTAGCCCATATAACTCAGAATATAACTTTATTTGGAAATAGGGATATTGCAGATGTAATTAGTTAAGATAAGGTCATCCTGGAGTAGGGTGAATCTTTAACCAAATATGACTACTATCTTTATAAGAAGATGGCCATGTGGAGACAGAGGCACAGGGATAACACCATGTAGCAATGAAGGCAGAGATTGAAATAATGCAACTGTCAGGGATGCCAAAGGATGCCAAAGACTGCCAGAAAATCACCAGAAGCTAAAGGAGACACAGGCAACAGATTTTCCCTCACATCTCTCAGAAAGACTCAAACTTGCTAAAACTTTTATTTCAAACTTCTAGCCTCCAGAACGGTAAGACGATAAATTTCTATTGTTTAAGTCCCCCACTCTGTGATCCTTTGTTAAAGAAGCTCTGGGAAACTGGTATGGGGTTGCTGCAGAACATTTATATTAATGAGGGAAGCAGGCTGAGGATACGAGTCAAGACACTGAGGATGACAACGCACAGAAGGAAAGTTGGTACAAACCTAAGTCTTTGATTTAACCCTCTGAGGTGACCAAACCTAAAATTATGCCTTGAGATTTATTAATGCGATAATAAATCCTCTTATTACTTTGGAAATTTTTCATAATGTCTTCTCTTACTTGTAGCCAAAAGTATAAAAAAATGACATACCTCATAGCCTGCATTATCTGAAGAAATTCTGATTTCAAATATCCTATTTCACTGTCTACACAAGTACTGTCAAACTTAGTAACAATTAATTTATCTTCTTTTGTTCAGAAAATAAGTTGATACCACAGTACTGGGAAATAAGTAGAAATGCAAACGGGAAGGGGAGATTTTAGAGACCAAAGCTGAGACAGCAAGGGACAGAACCACAGAGAGTAGGGCAGCCAGGCCACTGGGGACAAGTACCAGCTATTACAATCCAGTCTTTAAGAGATGTGATGAAGCAGAGTAGTAAATTTTGAAAAGAAAGTAAATTTGTTATCAAAACTGATTAAGAATTCCCCAATGAATAATAATCTGTTTTCTTATATGCTAATTTATTTTGAAATCGGGCTTCCCTGGTGGCTCAGTGGTAAAAAATCTGCCTGCCAGTGTAGGAGATGCAGGTTCGATCACTGGGTCGGGAAGATCCCCTGGAGAAGGAAATGACAGCATCCTTCAGTATTCTGCCTGGGCATTCCCATGGACAGAGCAGCCTGGTGGGCTACATCCATGGGGCTGCAAAAGAGTTGAACATGGCTTAGCAGCCAAACAGCAATAGCAATTTTAAAATCATCAATTGAAATAACACAGGCACTTTCACTAAACAATATAAACTGGCAAGATTTTAAATGCAAACATTAGCAGCCTAAGTAGCTCTCTGTGCATATTTCACTACACACATTTGCATTAATACTAAAGGATGGGGTACAACAAACTATGCAGCGACAGGATATGTCTGTAGATGGAAAACGTCGATAACAATTGAAGCATGTACAGGGCTTCCCAGGTGGCACTCTTGGTAAAGAACCTGCCTCCTAATGCAGGAGACCTAAGAGACGAGGTTCAAACCCTGGGTGGGAAGATCCCTGGGTCTGGAAGATCCCCTAGGGGAGGGTATGGCAACCCACCCCAGTATTCTTGCATGGAGAATCCCATGGACAGAGGAGCCTGGGGGACTATGGTCCATAGGGGTCACAAAGAGTTGGAATGACTGAAGTGACTTAGCATGCACACATGCACATGTTACATACAAATGGGCCATGGCCAGACCATATATATATATATAAATGAAACTCTGACCCACAATCCACAGCAAGATTCCCAAGAAATTAACCCCTTACCATCAGTAAACAGCCTAGGAAGCCAACTCACTGTAAGGCAGACTTTGGAGGAAGCTAGACTGCTATTTAGTGATAATGAAGAAAGCTAATATACCTCTGTAACACTCAGTCCAATATGACCAGGATTTGATTAATAACTGATGGCTTCCCTAGTTTTTGTTCCCACTTCCAACTTAGGACTAATCAGAAAAAGTCAAGAATTGCATCCCTAACCAATTACAGAGGATGCCCTGCTTCTAGTTATCCTATCTACAGCTTCTCCTACAACCTCCAATCAGGGCACACATGAAGCTGGTTTTAAGAAACCTTAAAGCTTTCTCAGCCCTCTGCCTGCCCTTGAGTCTTAACCAAACACAAGTGATAGTGGCCGACTTCCTTCCTTGTTATGCTCCGAATAAATAGCCTTTGCTTTCCTCATTCAGTTGATCTGTATTTATTTCCACATAAACAAACTATGAAGAAACTCCATTCACCTCCCCACAAAATTCCATAAGTCAATGATCTTTAGGATTGCAGTGTTAAGGGGAAATTCAGGATTCCAAACTAATACTTGTAGAGCTTTTGGAAATGATACAGCCCTCACCACCATTCAGCACTCGTATCAGACTCTCAGAACTCTATCTATGGCCAGGCCAATGCTGACAGCAAGCAGAGGAGAACCATTAAGCACTATTTTTAGCTGAAAAGTGAAGTATCCTTCAAACTAGGTTCAAAGACCTCTCAGAAAAAAATCATTTTCATGGTGTGGGTGATAATCTGATTTATATGTTGCTAACACTTGATTATGATTCAGAGTGCATGATACATAGGAAAAGAATGAAGAGAAAGATTTCTTTTTATTTTCATTGAGATGTTTCTCCAAAACTGACATTTCCTTTAATCTCACATAACTCCACAAGCATTTCTACACCCCATAACCTGCTTAAAAAGGCAGCAATATCTCTTACGGACTTGACTTCATAAGGCACTGCCCTGACAAGTCACTGAAATACTGAACTCATCAAAAAATTTATACAGACAATTAAGATTTGATGGAGAAGTTAGCACTTCCTCTCCATTTCTATAGACCATGCTCTTATGCCTTCATGCTTGAATTACTCAACTGAACATTTGGTATCCCTGACCATATTTCTATAAACAGTTACCAAACTAGTCTTCTTTAAATACCATTTTCATGCCTTCCATCATGTCCAGTGTCTCCCTATTGTCTTTCTATACCAAGTCCAAATACCTAATCCTTGATCGATTTCTCTAGTATCTCAGTTCTTTATACATCATTTTACACTCCAACCATATGAAGTATTCAGTTGCTCTAAATAGTATTTACATTTTTTTCATACCATACATCTTTTCATACCACAAACACATTTTTTTCATACCATACATCTTTTTATACCACAAATAAATGTTTTCTTATTGAAATTTAGAGATACAGTCTCCTTCAAGACTCAGTTAAAATTCATCTGTTTCTAAAGGCCTTCTGCTGTATGACAGTCCAATTTTGATAGCTGCTTTTCTATTTTTTCTGCACCTAGATATGTGTATTACATCTGCCAGGATGCTTTCTGCCTTCAAATTCTTGTCAAGTGTATATATTTGGTTTTATTCTCCATGCAAGATTGGAAACCCCTCAAGGGCAGGAACCTCGCCTTCTCTTCTTATGAGTTGTCCTCAATTCCTATCAGTGCCACACAAGACGAGAACTTATAATTGCGTGCTGACTGAACACAGGCTTTCATCTGAATGTATTAAGCTCATCAGCAGCTGGTTGAGCATGCTGACTTGAAAAGCTGCTCCAGTGTATATAATAAGTGATACATTTCATGTTTGGAGAATAACTGCTCCCACTTTAAAACTCTAAAGTCGAGCATAAAAATAGCACATGACAAGGCTGTCCATCTGGAAGTAGCGTTCTGTGCATTACAAAGTGAGCAGACACTAAATCCTGAAGAGGACTCAAATTGGAGAGACCAGTGAAGTGTTTTGCCAACAGGAAAGGAAGATGATTGCTTTTCTCAAACTGTGCCATGTTGCCAAGTATAGGAATCCAGCTGTTGTGTGAGATTTATACTCATTTCACTTAACTATAAATGCATCTTGCATCATTTTTCTTTAATTACACAGACTAGCTGGGTAGGTGTAGGTGATGCACTGAGGTCTGAGTGTAATCAAAATGAGCTACTGTGATAAAATGAAAGGAAAATATTTTTGTAGCTAATGGAAGAAAAAAAGATGTTTATGTGAAAAAAATCATATCTTGTCACTGCAACAATCTAATTAGTTGTTAAAATCTCTTTAGTTCTCTCAGACTGAGAATCTTCCAATTATAGATAAAATGATTTTGTACAAGAAATCTATATCAGTTCTTTTTTTAACTCTTAATCACTTTTCTATTTTGTGCACTCATATTCAGGGCATTCTGATGGGCAGCTTTATCCTCTTACATGCTTCCATATTTTTTTTCTCAAATCTCTAAAAAGATTTCAATTTTTTGAATTTTAATATCAGGATTCCTGGCCAGATTTTCAAATCCTCTCTCAGATTCTTCTACTTTCCATAAAACAACTCAGTTCTTATATGAGTTTCTCATCCAGTTTTCTCTGTTGAGTATTTTAAGATTTTTGTTCTCAAAATGTTTCATTTTCTCAAAGTAGCCCCTGTTCTGTCATATTTGGAAACAATTTTTATCTCTTACTGGAAACCTTCCTTGACTTTTTACACTCAGTTTCATATCCTAATAGTACTTGCTATACCAACTTGTCTTCTTACACTCATCCAACTATTTTTCACTAACGAGAGAGAAGTCACTCAGTCGTGTCCGACTCTTTGTGATCCCATGGAATGTAGCCCTCCAGGCTTCTCTGTCCATGGGATTTTCCAGGCAAGAATACTGGAGTGGGGTGCCATTGGCTTCTCCAGGGGACCTTCCCGACCCAGGGATCAAACCCAAGTCTCCCGCATTGCAGGCAGACACTTTACCGTCTGAGCCACCAGCGAAGCACTAAAAATATTTAATATCCATACACATACACATTTGTTTTTTCATCAGTACATGATTGATAAATGTAATATAACTTTATTACTGTTAGATTTCAGTACATAACAATTTTATTGAAAATCAATAAAGGCTCTATTATATAATCCTGGTGTTGTGTAAGTCTTCTTAGCACCCAGAAAAATGTCATATCCAATGTAGGTACTAATGATCATGAAGATTAATCTAAGCTAATCAACTTCCAATGTTATCTTCCCCCCATTTTTCGGGTAACCGTTATATCCTCCTGCAAGTGCATAACTCCTGTAGAAACACCAATTTTGACTCTTCTCAGATGGCCCAGGAATATTGTTCTATCAGTCATTATTATGTAGTTCATCTGCATAAGTACAGTATTCCACAACCATATATGATTTTTATTAATCATTATAATTGCCATATTGTACTGAAATGGTCCAACTGCTCCCTGAAGTGACCATGGGAGCACTTCAATAACCTCCATCCATCCTCCAGCCTACTTTGATTCTTATGAATGCTCAAGTTTCTTAAATGCATAGCCTTTTCATAATAATGTACCCTCTACTGCTTACAAATGTAATCACTTGCACCATCTTAACTTTTTAATTCTTACACTTTTGCCTTGAGTCTCAATACAGTGCTTCTCTCAGCCAAGTCAATACATTAAACTAAGATTTGTGAATAACATGGCTTTTTAAGAAAAAGAATGAGACACTAGGGTAAATACACATAATAAGATCTACAGAATTATGATTACTTTAAATGATTATCTTTCCAATGACTGGCTACAAGAGAGAAAAATGTTTTAAATTTTTAAAAAATTGGACTAGTTTTCAGTAATTCTCCCTTTGAAGAGACAATGACCTACATGACATCAAACTGAAGAGGATAATTTAGCTAGTTAGGCATTCAGTGAGGATTCAATTGGGTCAGAAGCAATACCTTCCCTTATGAAGAGAAGCACTTTAAATTTTACGAGTAGGAATAGGAATATGGTCCAGGAAATGCATTATGTGTTTATTCACTCTGCCTCTAAGCTAGAGAATAAATTTCTTAAGTTCCCTGATTTTTTTTCTAAAAATATGAAACTATCACTTTCTCTCTCATGCTCTCTTTTTCTCTGTCTCTATACATATAGTTACATACATTACATATATAGAGAGAGTCCGAGAACTAGAGGTTTCGTATATATACATATACATACATTCCATTTTCCCACCTCAGGAAACACTAGTAAGTACTGAGACATTTTGAAATATCTCTACACTGGACACAAATTTTGTAGTGGACAAAATGGTTCCACAAGCACGTGACATATTATTCCTCTTTTGACTTTACAGGACTATATTTTTGTGTGAATTCTCTCTCTTATTAAATGTTACTTCTTTGAGTTACCCAAAACACTAGAGAAAGTGCTAAAGAGTTTCAAGTCCCTTTCATTTAATATAAAAACTGTGCAACAAAAACGATCCCATAAATAAGAATGATTTTTTTAAAACACTAATGTTTGGAGCTTTTAAATAGAATTCTGGAGTGTAATGTTTCAGAAGGGCCATACAAAATCCTATAGAGAGCAATATGACTTTGAGTGGGGAAAGAGGGATGTACCACATATGGCTTACAAATTGTTTCATCGGATTCTTCACGTTTGCAAAACTCAAGAACACCAATTCCGATTGGCTCAACAAGTTTAGGCAATTACCTCACAGATGTGGTAGCAGGGAAGAAAGTTCAGTTCGATTTCTGCAAGCACTAGTCCAAATGAGAACTGCAAGCAAAGCAATGAGTAGCAATTTTTTCTCCTCAGCTCTTAATGCTCTAGGCAAGGGATTCAATCCTGAAGGCTGTGCTATTGAGAACAGGGAAGAATACTGAGCAATGGGTAGTGATTTCAGCAGATGCTGCTGTAGGCACTGGGGGAAAGGAAATCACACAAATCAGAAGGAAAACTAGAGGGCAACAGGGAATAATAAAAGACAAATAAGGCTATCAGTGCATAAAGACTGTTTTTATAAAATGATAAATGTGGAGAAACAGTCTCTTGAGATACAAAAATTTTAAAAAGAAGTCATCTGATCTTTAGAGGGTTCAAGCATTAACAATGTACTCGGGGATATTTAAGTTATTGTTGCTGGTTTGCTGATACTGCAGGTTTCAGCTTCCAAATGGCTTTTGGGTAAGTAACAATCTTCCATTTAAAATCTGCCTGCCCTGCTGACACTCTCTGATCATGTTGCTTACTCAGAACAGGTGTCTCATGAAACCAGCTTTCAGTGCCAATAATGACGCACCTGATAGGGGCCACATCTCAGCACAGATGTATGTAGTTTTGAAGTCTGAAATCTCTGGTGTGTTCAAATTTGGAAATTTAAAGCAAAGAGCAAATAGTTTTCTTGTGTAATGTTAATATCTTTCTCTTCTTCTTTAGAAAATATGTGGGTTTCATGTGTTAGAAATGGATGTTATTTTCCCTGCATTATGGCACTGTAGGAAAGATCTGTGAGATAGAGAAGCTTTTATTCTCATTAGAGTGTATATGTGGAAGCACTAAGAAATATGAAATCCTTCACTGGTGCAGACGAAAAGATTTTCATTTTGTCTGGAGGGGAAATGCGCCAAAGTGGCTGAAAATAATTCAAGTAATTGGCAAAGAGCTGTACTCTAAGGAGCCTTTTGGTGTAATGTGATTTGGTGCCTTTTAGGGGGAGCAAGTGAGATGTGATTCTACCTGCCCCTGAGGGCCAAGGGATTTTAAATATTACTGAATCCTTAAGGTAAATGAAGATGAACTACACCATTGAAAGACAGCCTGAAACTATGAGGTCCTTAAGAAATAATAACAATAAAGATAATGCTTACTAACTTAGAGAATGCCCCATACCATGCATTGTTTGTACCTAGCCTTAACACAGAGAAAACAGTCTTATTCAAAAGTTAGATACTCTTCTGCTTATAGTCACAAGATTACTGCTAAATTCCAGTGCTGTGTAATAAAGGCTGAAAATAATCAACTCAGCCAGAATCAACCATTTACAGACGGGCCCACGTGGCATTACAATACAGTGATCCAACTTACCGGAAGTCCTGGATAAAGTCACAGGACAGCCAAGTTTGTCTTGGCACACTCCCACTCCAGGCAGCATCCCTTCTCACTACTGTTTCTTTGCATATTTTGCATCTTCTTCAAACAGAGACTTAAAGTCTATTAGTTTTCATTGTATTCCTCCTCTGTTACAAAAGAAAAGACAGCCTTATTTGTTGCTCCTTCATTTTGGAAGATGCCAATTGCTTCAAAATAATTTCAGTTGTAGAATTTTAAAGTTTCGTTTACACAAGCATCCCTTAACACTCCTCTTTTTCTGTAAGTTAAGTGAAAGGTAGGCTCTGACTATATTAATATTTCACATGTGGAAATAAGTAGAAGATTTGTTTGTCCATCTTCTCCAAGGCTGGACAGACAGATTTTAACTTCAGCATTGAGTATGCCGACTTTCTTTTCCCTTGTTTACCCACAAAATTAAGAACAAGAAAGAAAAAGTTGCAGGACAAGTTTCCAGGACAAGGTCACATGAGTACAGCAGAGTGTATTAATGTCTGGGCTCTGGAGTACTCACACTCCCACCAGCAGACCTTATTAAACTGTACGCATCTCAGGTATTGACCTCACCATAGCTCAGTAAACTTCAGCTACTTCACCGTTACTGGTCAGGGCATAGACTTGGATTACCGTGATACTGAATGGTTTGCCTTGGACCTTTTAGAACTAACACCCAAAAAAGATGTACTTTTCATTATAGGGGACTGGATTGCAAAAGTAGGAAGTCAAGAAACACCTGGAATAACAGGAAAATTTGGCCTTGGAGTACAGAATGAAACAGGGCAAATGTTAATAAGAGTTTTGCCAAGAGAACGCACTGGTCATAGCAAACACCCTCTTCCAACAACACAAGAGAAGACGCTACACATGGACATCATCAGATGGTCAACACCGAAATCAGATTGATTATATTCTTTGCAGCCAAAGATGGAGAAGCTCTATACAGTCAGCAAAAACAAGACCAGGAGCTGACTGTGGCTCAGATCGTGAACTCCTTATTGCCAAATTCATATTGAAATTGAAGAAAGTGGGGAAAGCCACTAGACCATTCAGGTATGACCTAAATCAAATCCCTTATGGTTATACAGTGGAAGTGAGAAATAGACTCAAGGGTCTAGACCTGATAGAGTGCTTGATGAACTATGGAAGGAGGTTCATGACACTGTACAGGAGACATGGATCAAGAACATCCCCAAGTGAAAGAAATGCAAAAAGACAAAATGGCTGTCTGAGGAGGCCTTACAAATAGCTGTGAAAAGAAGAGAAGTGAAAAGCAAAGGAAAAAAAGAAAGATATATGCATTTGAATGCAGAGTTCAATTGCACTCATCTCACACGCTAGTAAAGTAAGGCTCAAAATTCTCCAAGACAGGCTTCAGCAATATGTGAATTGTGAACTCCCAGATGTTCAAGCTGGTTTTAGAAAAGGTAGAGGAACTAGAGATCAAATTGCCAACATCCACTGGATCGTCAAAAAAGCAAGAGAGTTCCAGAAAAAAAAATCTATTTCTGCTTTATTCACTATGCCAAAGCCTTTGACTGTGTGGATCACAATAAACTGTGGAAAATTCTGAAGGAGATGGGAATACCAGACCACCTGACCTACCTCTTGAGAAACCTGTATGCAGGTCAGGAAGCAACAGTTAGAACTGGACATGGAACAACATACTGGTTCCAAATAGGAAAAGGAGTAAGTCAAAGCTGTATATTGTCACCCTGCTAATTTAACTTATGTGCATGAGAAACACTGGGCTGGAGGAAGCACAAGCTGGATTCAAGATTGCTGGGAGAAATACCAATAACCTCAGATATGCAGATGACACCACCCCTATGGCAGAAAGTGAAGAAGAATTAAAGAGCCTCTTGATGAAAGTGAAAGAGGAAAGTGAAAAAGTTGGCTTAAAACTCAACATTGAGAAAACTAAGCTCATGGCATCCAGTCCCATCACTTCATGGCAAATAGATGGGGAAAAAGTGGAAAGAGTGGCTGACTTCATTTTGGGGGGCTCTAAAATCACTGCAGATGGTGATTGCAGCCATGAAATTAAAAGACGCTTACTCCTTGGAAGGAAAGTTATGACCAAACTAGACAGCATGTTTAAAAGCAGAGACATTACTTTGCCAACAAAGGTCCGTCTAGTCAAGGCTATGGTTTTTCCAGTGGTCACGTATGGATGTGAGAGTTGGACTCTAAAGAAAAGTGAGCGCCAAAGAATTGATGCTTTTGAACTGTGGTGCTGGAGAAGACTCTTGAGAGTCCCTTGGACTGAAAGGACATCCAACTAGTCTATCCTAAAGGAGATCAGTCCTGGGTGTTCATTGGAAGGACTGATGTTGAAGCTGAAACTCCAATACTTTGGCCACCAGATGCAAAGAGCTGACTCATTTGAAAAGACCCTGATGCTAGGAAAGATTGAGGGCAGGAGGAGAAGGGAATGACAAAGGACGAGATGGTTGGATGGCATCATCAACTCAATGGACATGAATTTGGGTAAACTCCGGGAGTTGGTGATGGACAGGGAGGCCTGACATACTGCGGTCCATGGGGTCTCAAAGAGTCAGACAGGACTGAGTGAATGAACTGAACTGAACTGAACTGATAGCTCAGTAATCTTAGCCCCTTAAACATTTTATTTCCTATTCTGTCTATTTTATTTAGCATGCTCTTAGGATCACCCAGAAATGATATATACTGTATAAGGTTCAAAAGTCAATACCTAAGAACAATCTCTGTGTTTGCATTTTCATACAATTGTCTACTGAAGCATTCCAACTTTGTTTTTGGAGTCAATGAAAAGCATAGAACTTGAAACTGTTCAAGACTTTCATTTCTAGATAGCTCATCTGATATGACATAGAAGCACGTCTCTCTATTAATCCTACTCAGATATACCAAAACTCTGGACTGTTTATATAAAATAAACATAAAACTTTAAGGGGCAGAGAGAAAGGCAGACCAGCTGGGGATCTTGGGACCTAAGGAATAACATAGCTGTGAATTCATGAGGCTTCCTTTTGGTCTCATGTATCCCAGACTGGATGCTGGAGAAGCAGCAACACAGAAATGCCTGTATCTGCAGACCAGAAATGTCCCAACAAAAGGCTTCTCTCTCTAGACAAAGGACTAGGCAAGGGAAGCATAACAAGAAAACTTTTAAGCAGTAACTTATCTACTCCAATCAAACACCATGGGAAAATGTGTAAGAGGGGACATGGGGGAAATGGGGAGATGTTGGTCAAGGGGACAAATTTTCAGTTATAAGTCCTGGGTAGTGTATTGTGACTATGCCTAACAATATTTTACTGTATACTTGAAATATGCTAAGAGGTAAGCCTTATATGTTTTTGCTACACACATATACAAAAAAAAATGGTAACTATACGAGGTAATGGATGTGTTAACTAATCTTATTATGTTAATCATTTTATAATGTATACATATATAAATCATCACATTGTACACCTTAAAATTACATAATGCTATTTGTCAATTACATCTCACTGAAAGTGAAAGTTGCTCAGTTGTGTCCAACTCTTTACAACCCCATAGACTATACAGTCCATGGAATGCTCTAGGCCAGAATTCTGGAGTGGGTAGCCTTTCCCTTCTCCAGGGGATCTTCCAAACCCAGGGATCAAACCCAGGTCTCCTACATTGCAGGCAGATTTTTTACCAACTGAGCCACAAGGGAAGCCCAAGAATATGGAGTGGGTAGCCTAACCCTTCTCCAGCATATCTTCCTAACCTAGGAACTGAACTAGGGTCTCCTGCATTGCAGGCGGATTCTTTACCAACTGAGCTATCAGGGAAACCCATATCTCACTAAAACTTTAGTAAAAAAAGAAAAAATGGTGGCTGCCCTCCCACTTTGATCAACAAGCCCAAGTAGAGGGAGAGTCTAAACTTAGATCTCTACCTGGTAGCAATGAAATGCCCATCCGTGCCAGGTTGGTGCTGGAGCTAGTACTTAAGCACATCAGCCTCCTCACTCTGTGCTGCCGGTGGAGACCACATGGGATCTAGACTCTCACTCTCAGTAAGTGGTGATGAGATGATCCCTCCTTCCCCTAGTGGTATCAGAGGAGGTCTCACTAGAATCCTGGACTTACCTCACTTTCCAGCGCTAACAAGGCTCTCTCACCACTCCACAGTGTCCAGGCAGGCTACGTGGGAGCAATTACAAGGAGATCTCCTCCCATCTCTGTCCTGGTGGGGTCAGCAGACATCTGCTAGGAACCTATCCTTAGCCCCACCCAACAGTAAGCAGGTACTTCCCCTGCTCACGATTGGCAGAGGAGTACTTGGGCTTTATTCCCACTTGGCAATAGTGACTTGGCCTTTTACATTCCCTCATCATGGCCTTGCTCACCATCATAGTATCACAAGGAGGTCGACTCAAATGTAAGTTTTAAGCACGATCTAGCATCTCACATAATACACAAAATGTCCAAGATACAATTTAAAAAATCACTCATCATTTTTTATTGGTAATTTGTCTTACACTTGGTCACTGGGATACCAAAGATCAATGTTCCTTTAAAAGTTGCAATAAGAAACTTTCTAGCCTTTGCTCCAAATCTTACAATGATTAGCTTTCTAAGCACAGCTAAGATTGTCCTTCTGAGCCACCTCATCCCTTACAGAGTTCAGTGGAATGTTTATTATTTTGCAGCTCAAAAGGTCTAAAATGATGAGAATGGCTTTGTTTGCTTCTAATAGAGAGTGTGCAGTATACTGGGAAGGTTTTAGAGTCAGTCAGAAGGATCTAATTTCAAATTCCTGTTCTTCTACTTACCAGGAATGTGATCTTAATTAAATTTATTAACCTGTCTAAGCTTTCAGTTTCTTTGCCTATAAAAGGAAGTATAGAGTGGTAATAGTGAGAGCATCGTAGTCATGTAACAGTTGTATTAATAGAAGGGGTAGTATGTGCTAGTCACCTTACCCATGTCATTTAATACCTTGAACAACCCCACACGTGGTAGATATTGTAAATGTCATTTCAAAAGCAAAGAAACTTGGGGCATTTAACCTAAGTTAAGTAATTTTATCAAGATCATACAGTTCATAAGCATCAGGGCTGGGATTCAAATCCACGACATTAACTTCAAAGTCCAAACTCCATCAAGTACACCATGCAACCCCTCAGAGAACTAAAAGCAATATTGCAAAATCAATCTGTGAAAGAATTAGTGCAAATATAGCAGGTACTCAATTAATGTTAGTTCTTTCCCCACTACTTTAAAGTCATACATATATATATATACACACACACATGCACATATACACATATACATATATGCAGCTTCGTGTCAGTGACCTCATAGAAAATCTTCCAGTTTATTTGTAGTTTAATGCTTTAATACTTTTATTTCTCATACCAGATAAACCCAGATATAATTTCCCAGTAATATAGAGTATTACAGAAATTTAATGTATTTACATTTCTAGATTATTACTTTCTCTAGAAATTTTATTGAGTACCTTATGAAAACACTTGACTAGATTAATAACAATAAGAAGAAACTCAAGAGTCAGTTCCCAGGTGGTGCAGTGGTAAAGAACCTGCCAGCCAATGCAGGAGACAAAGAAGACACAGGTTTGATCGTTGGGTCAGGAAGATCCCCTGGAGTAGGAAATGGTAACCAACTCCAGTATTCTCGCCTGGAAAATCCCATGGACAGCAGAGCCTGGAAGGCAATAGACCATGGGTTTGCAAAGAGTCAGACATGAGTAAGTATGCACACACACAAGGGTCAGTTACTATTCTGTGTACCTAGAGGCTTAAGATAATCTTGTTTCCAAAGCACAATGCAGTAGAATAATGTTATCAACATTTTCAATAAATTCACCCAAAAATAAATAAATAAAACTCTCATTCAATTGGCTTTTTTTTTTTTTTTTTTTAATGCAAAGGCAACAGATAAGCAAGACATGAAATCGAGAAACGGAGCTCCAACAACAAAAATCAAGTAAGGGGAATTTCTGGGATCACAGTTGCATAACAGGCCGAGCAAATTAGGAGTCAACACTGGAGCAGTAAGATAAGAATCTATTCTTGGTGGAATCTGCTGGAGGAAAAATAATGTAGTAGAATAATAATCTGATATATTTGATCATGCAGAAAACTGTACTGAAGGCTGTTGGAGGTTGTGAGAAGAACTGATACATAATAAAATAGACAAATGAGAACAATAACAAAATTTTTGACTCTAGGGAAAAATTATGCAGAAAAGGGAACAGTTATGCTCCTTGGTTCTATAGTGAATAGCATTTAATCATAAAAACTAAATATAGCTTTAACTTCAAACTGGGACATGCTCATGTTGGACTAATAGAGGGGAACCAGAGAGGAAACCAGAGAGACCTACTCCTTATCTGCCATAATAGGAAGTCAACGGAGGAGACCAAAAATATATATTAATACATCAAGAACTAGAAATATTATTATATTGTTTAGAATATGAATACAAACACACAGAAGAAATGGTTAAAAAGAATTGCAAGGCAGAGAATGGTGGTAGGGTTGGTGGTGGTTTAGTTGTAAAGTCTTGTCTGACTCTTTGCAACCCCATGGACTGTAACCTGCCTGTAAGACTCCTCTGTCCATGGAATTCTCCAGGCAAGAATACTGGAGTGGGTAGCCATTGCCTTCTCTAGCGGATCTTTCCAACCCAGGGATTGAACTGACGTCTCCTGAGTCTTCTGCATTGCAGGCAGATTCTTTACCGCTGAGCCACCCGGGAAGCCCAAGTCAGAGAATAATAAAGGGCAAGGCAGAGAAGTCGGTTTTGTTAGAAATAAGATTTTAATACTATTCTTGTTTATTAACTGGGTATGTATTATCCATACTTTAAGTGTTTTTTTTTTAAATAAAACTACAAAATAGTATATGTGGTATTGATTTTATTTATGCAAACTTTATAAAATTTAATGTATGAAAGCTTTAATATTGGGAGTTATAAAGCCAAAGGTGACTTTTTGCCCTTACCACAACATAGTGTATCAGATGAGGTAAGAAAAGGGCTGTGATCATATTTAATATTTCCCAGTGCTCCAGGGAATGTCTGTAACCCTTTAAACATACCTCTAAATACAAACCTACCTTTGCATATTTATGGAATAAATTGTTCAGGGCTCTAATGAGTTGAAAGTCTGAGGAAAATCAACTTGCACCTTGATTTTAGGTTCTCTTTGCTTTATTTCCTATTGATTTTTTTCCTTTTCTTTTCCTTTTGGGTTCTGGTTTTTCCTTTTTAAAAAAACCTCACTGCATTGTCTGGGCTATCTACATCAATATAGAATTCTGTTCTGTTTTGTTTTCAGACCATGCTGTATCTCTCCACCAGGGAAATCTACACTTGAAATGGTGCTATGAAGAAATGAGGACATGAGGGAGAAAATGCGCGAAGGTGGGAGAGCAGTGATCAAGGAGCACAGTTAGGAGGTGGAAATGAAGAGACAGGGAGCAGCAATCACTTTACCTCAGGCTACAGTCAGCGACTAACAGAGTAATAGAAGACAGAGAGGAAAGGCGCTACAGATTTATCATGAATACAACTGCTTAGAGAAACCTGGGGAGACACCAGGCATCTTTTTTCTGTCTCTTTAAACATTTTATTTAATTAAAGAAATAAAATCTTCTCACCAGAGATTTTTAAAGATCCTTGTCTTTCAGATCCGCGATAATTTCAGGAGTTCTAAACTGTCAGAAACATACAACGATTTCAAAAACAGCTTTCCCCACCGACCTACCGAAAACAGAGGGTCTGGTCGGGAAGTAAATTTCAGCCTTTAGTTATGGCTACTCTGGCTTCTCCAGGCTTATTTCTTCTTCAGACAAATTCCATTCCCCCAGAAGCTACTCTATCAAGAGCTTCTCAACCATGCTATTAATGTGAAAATGAAAAATCTGCTTTAGAGAGGCAGCATTCATGGGAAGAAGTATGCTGGCTCACTGAGCTTCTAAGACTCTTGATTACCTGGAATTCCTGAAGCCTCGGCAGTTGTTAATGTACCTCTTGCAAAATAATGAGATTTCAACCTTTTCCAAACAGAGAGGCTTTGCTTTTCCTTAGACAAACTCTTGCACACATTTTACATTTCTAACTCTAATTTCCTCTGGCCTTCTTCCCAGCAATCCCTACTTGCATTCTACCTGCCATTTGCTTTTACTCTAGAAACCAAAATAACAATAATTATTCTATCAGATAACAGGTGATGTTTCCAAATATATAGTAGAAAAGGGATGCTGTTCTTTTATTACTCTGAATCAAAATAATATGTTGGTTAGTTCAAAGTAAGAAATTATATAAGTTAACTTTTAAAATTATCAATAATTAAAAGAAATATGTGAGTCAGGAGGGTCTTTGGGGCTTCCCTGGTGACCCAGACAGTAAAGAATCTGCCTGCAATGTGGGAGACCTGGGTTTTATCCCTGGGTCAGGAAGATTCCCCTGGAGAAGGGAATGGCTACCCCTCCAGTATTCTTGCCTAGAGAATCCCATGGACAGAGAAGCCTGGAGGGCGACAGTCCATGGGGTCACAAAGGGTGGGACACGACTGAAGCTACTAACAATAGGAGGATCTTTAAGGTAGCTAAAGTTTGCCAGAGTAGCTTACCTTGATTTCAGAAAAGAGAAAGCTTTTACTGATTTCTATATTTGTAGTCTTCATAGCTTATCACAATAGGCTTAACTTTCCTTCCATATATTGGAGAAAAAAATAGCCCTGTAGATAAAAATTTGGTCTTACTATCTGAAATCTCTTTGCCAAGGCAGAGAACTTTCATTGAATTTCTATTTTGGGGCTCCTTAAAGTTTTTACATTTCTTACGGTGATTTATCAGGATGTTTGCTCTTTCTCTAGTAGAGATCATGAATCCCAGAAGCACACATTATCCAAATGAAACACCTCCTCACCTTGAGCATGTAGCTAAAATAAGTTCATAACAAAGCAGCTGAGTCTCCTAGTCTGCTGTTGTAGCATTTATAATTCTTTCAAGTTTGAAAGAATAACCGGAAGAGTGGCATTTTTCTACCAGACACTGTCTTTACTCTAATTCCTCCATGTCCCTGTATTGATTTCCACTGTTACTACCCATTTAAATATGAGCTAGTTTTAGAACAAGGAATATATCAAACTCCTTAAACATGCCCAACAGAGTTTTTAATAAAGAAAATGGATCTGAACTTATGAGCAAAAACTTATCAAATCTAATTGATAACCTGAAAAATACTGGAGAAAATGGTGGATCAGTGCTGATGTCCAATCACAAAAATATCCTACTCTTTTTATTTACTGGGTTTTGGTAGAAACTGATATCTGTAAGTCCCAAGATATAGCAGGCATAAAATACACAAGATTATTATATTAAAATCTTTAGAATGTTGTTTTATACTTCTGACTCTATTGTTAGGTATATAACAAAATATGATATTTTGTACGCAAATAGGTGCTCTATCATGGTGAGAGAGCACAGTTCCACATGGGTTAATTTTCTAGATAACTGAAGATTATAATACCATAACATTGTTAAATTATTTTCTTATGCACATGTGCAGACAAAGTTGCTTCAGTCATGTCTGACTCTTTGTGACCCCATTGGCTCCTGCCAGACTCCTCTGTCCATGGGATGCTCCAGACGAGAATACTGGAGTGGGTTGCCATGCCCTCCTCTAGGGGATCTTCCAACCCAGGGGTTGAACTCGCATCTCTTACATCTCCTGAGTTGGCATGTAGGTTCTTTACTACTAGCACCGCCTGGGAAGCCCCAAATTATTTTCCTCTGGATGCTATAAATTTACAACTATAACACAAATATATAATAATATCTTTCTGCTTTTCCTCTGTGATAACCTTATTTCACTCTCCTTTATTTCTGAAGATCAAGGATATTTTATTCTTGCAAATTCAAGAGTAGATATGATTGCTTCAAATTTAAATCTCTTCGAGACCACTATGCAGTCAATACAGTATTTGTTAACTCCCTTTTCACCTTTCGTTCTCCATGGATGGCTGTGGCTCCAGGGAAAGTTAACGCAACAGCATAGCATAGAGGCAGAGCCGTTTGACATGGGTCAGTGAAGTAGCAAAGGAGTGCTGCAAAAAATCTGTGGTCCTCTCCATCCTCTATGGCCTATACGGAGTGTGCCTCACCCCTATTCATCTGCTGAGGATGTCTGAGGTCCTGACATGGACTTCAGTTTTCAGGAACACTCATTCAGCATCCTTTTCATTCCAAATACATTCATTTCAATAGTCACGATTGTTTTCCCTGCCCACTGCTGAGGCATGTAATACCAAACCATGTGACCCTGCTCTCGGGCCCACAGTCACGGCTACTTAACCACTTAGGCATCATGTTGAGTGTGAGGTTGCTGCAACACTTGCTGTTTTCCTGCATACAGGAACTCAGCACACAGTAACTCTAATCACATCTTCTCCAAATTTGCCTCTCAATCCTCCTGGTCAAGGTCTTAACCTCCTGGGGAGCTCTCATATCATCCTGAAGCTCTCCTTGCTCTGATTTATGCTACAACCAGATCGGAGTCCTCTACGCTGTGGCTCTTGATATTTTCACCACCCAAGCTTTTGAAAATAAAAGTGCCTACTTTGTATAAAAAATAATAGTTAAAGTGGCAGGGAGGGTGGCATTCAAGTTCATAGTTTCTGCTGGAGTATTTTAAAAATCAATCTTAAAATTTAAAACAGAAAAATAACTCCTTTTTTTTTTTTGTCCTAGACTGTACCTCTGTGTGTTAGTCACTCAGTCATGTCTGACTCTTTGCGATCCCCATGGACAGTAGCCCTCCAGGCTCCTACATCTATGGAATTCTCCAGGCAAGAATACTGGAGTAGATTACCATTAGCTTCTCAAGGGGATATTCTCCATCCAGGGATAAAACCCAGGTCCTGCATTGCATGCAGATTCTTTACCATCTGAGCTACTGGGGAAGCCCAGACTATATCTGTCCTCCCCCTTAAGCAATGAATGTCCTTGTGTCAGTGAAGATTTGCAATGCAATCATTAACATAATGATGATGATGATGATGATGTAAGAAACAAACAAACAAACAAACAAAATCTGCTAAAAAACTCCAAGTATTATTCCATGATAACAACCAGCTTTAAATAACAAGCTCTCTTGGTATAAGTATTCTCTGCTTTTTAAGATAAAATCATTTATCCTTCTATGACTTAAGGTCAGTTCTAGTTACTTCCTTAAAAATGGGTGTTCTGTGATTATGATGTCTTACTTTAATTTCTTACTTTAATTTGGAAAACTCAGCAGTGGCCACAGGACTGGAAAATGTCAGTTTTCATTCCGATCCCAAAGAAAGGCAATGTCAAAGAAAGTTCAAACCACCACACAATTGCACTCAACTCACAGGCTAGCAAAGCAATGTTCAAAATTCTCCAAGCCAGGCTTCAACAGTACATGAACTATGAATTTCCAGATGTTCAAGCTGGTTTTAGAAAAGGTAGAGGAACCAGAGATCAAATTGCCAACATCCACTGGATCATTGAAAAACCAAGTGAGTTCCAGAAAAACATCTACTTCTGCTTTATTGACTACAACAAAGCCTTTGACTGTGTGGATAACCACAAACTGTGGAAAATTCTGAAAAAGATGGGAATTCCACACCACCTGATTTGTCTCCTGAGAAATCTGTATGCAGGACAAGAAGCAACAGTGAGAACTGGACATGGAACAAGAGACTGGTTCCAAATCGGGAAAGGAGTATGTCAAGGCGGTATATTGTCACCCTGCTTATTTACCTTATATGCAGAGTACATCATGCAAAATGCCAGGTTGAATGAAGCACAAATTAGAATCAAGATTGCCAGGAGAAATATCAATAACCTCAGATATGCAAATAACACCACCCTTATGGCAGAAAGTGAAGAACTAAACAGCTTCTTGATGAAAATGAAAGAGGAGAGTGAAAAAGTTGGCTTAAAACTCAACATTCAGAAAACTAATATCATGGCATCTGGTCCCATTACTTCATGGCAAATAGATTGGAAAACAATGGAAACAGTGAGAGACTTTATTTTCTTGGGCTCCCATATCACTGCAGATGGTGTCTGCAGCCATGAAATTAAAACATGCTTACTCCTTGGAAGAGAAGCTAGAACCAACCTAGACAGCATATTAAAAAGCAGAGACATTACTTTGCCAACAAAGGTCTGTCTAGTCAAAGCTATGGTTTTTCCAGTAGTCATGTATGGATGTGAGAGTTGGACTATAAAGAAAGCTGAGCACCGAAGAATTGATGCTTTTGAACTATGGTGTTGGAGAAGACTCTTGAGAGTCTCTTGGACCGCAAGGAGATCCAACCAGTCAATATTAAAGGAAATCAGTCCTGAATATCCATTGGAAGGATTGATGCTGAGGCTGAAACTCCAATACTTGGGCCACCTGATGTGAAGAACTGATTTATTGGAAAGGACCCTGATGCTGGGAAAGATTGAAGGCGGGAGAAGGGGACGACAAAGGATGAGATGGTTGGATGGCATCACCAACTTGATGGACACGAGTTTGAGTAAGCTCCGGGAGTTGGTGATGGACAGCAAAGCCTGGTGTGCTGCAGTCCATAGGGTCTCAAAGAGTTGGATACAACTGAGCAACTGAACCAAACTTCAATTTCTTACTCTACCATGTATTGATTTGACAAATAACAATCTATCATATACAATAGTTGTCAGGAATTAGTAAAAATATTTCAAATAAAGTGCCTAGCACAGGACCTCCACAGAAATGCTCAATAATTGTTAGCTATTTTTGTTTGGGGTTTCCCGGGTGGCTCAGTGGTAAAGAATCCACCTGCAATGCAGGAGACGTAGGTGATATAGGTTTGATCCCTGGGTCGGGAAGATGCCCTGGAGGAGGGCATGGCAACCCACTTCAGTATTCTTGCCTGGAGAATCCCATGGACAGAGAAGCCTGGCGGGCTACAGTCCATCAGGTCACAAAGATGACTGAAGCAACTTGGCACACATGGGTTTTGTTTCAAAATTATTAGCTATGCAGTGGATTTTTCACAGTGTACTGGATGTAGGTCCCTATTCTGAAGAGAGTTACATGGTTTGCTGTTTGAGTTCTCTTCTAATGAGGATTGGTTGCTACTTTGCTTTTTTTTTTTTCAGATTTAGAGATGAGCCAGAAGAAGGAGAGACTAATTAAGCAAGAATGAAAGCCTTGGATTTGAGGCTATTAGTGTGAAAATAAAATAGTCTCTAAAGAGCAGTTTGGATAACAGAGTAAGGATTAGGTGATGCTTTTATTTTGTTGATCTTTTTGGATTAATTTTTATTTTTTAAATTTCATTAAAACTCTATTTTGATGGCTGATTTTTCAGTGCCATCTAAAATTTTGAGCCCAAGGTAGAATCATCTAATCACAACCTTGTTGGGTACTTCAGAAGAACCATGGGTAGAATTAGAGAAAGTAGGAAAAGAAGTTTATCTTTACAAGATGCATCAGGATCAGTTCAGTTCAGTCACACAATCATATCCAATTCTTTGTGACCCCATGGACTGCAGCACTCCAGGCTTCCTTGGCCATTACCAACTCCCCAGCTTTCTCAAATTCATGTCCATCGAGTCAGTGATGCCATCCAACCATCTCAATCTCTGTCACCCTCTTCTCCTCCTGCCTTCAATTTTTCCCAGCATCAGGGTCTTTTCCAATGAGTCAGCTCCTCTCATCAGGTGGCCAAAGTATTGGAGTTTCAGCTTCAGCATCAATCCTTCCAATGAATATTCAGGACTGAGTTCCTTTAGGATTAACTGGTTGGATCTCCTTGAGATCCAAGGGACTCTCAAAAGTCTTCTCCAAGACTGCAATTTAAAAGCATCAATTCTTTGGCATTCAGCTTACTTTATGGTCCAACTCTCACATCTGACTACTTGAATAACCATAGCTTTGGCTATATAGACCTTTGTTGGCAAAGTAATGACATACCAGGATAAGATTTCCAAACTCAAATATCTTCATGGTCAAAAAGGTGATATAAGTAACTCAAGTAGTTTGAGATAAGATGGCCATGTGTGATAGGGCCTGTGATTGAAACAAATATTTGAAATTTTGAAGACATTCAAATTCAGATTTTTAAAGACACTAGCCAGCCACTTTTTTAAAAAAAAAGACCAAGGCCTAAAATTTTGTGACATTGACTTAAAAAATTGGTCTTACACTCACCACAAGTCAGGAAGAGCTAGGATAGATTTTCTACAGTTTGACTTTTGCAGTTGGATTTTGCCACTATTGGAATAGTGCTAAATCCCCCAGAGTTCTGAGACTGGAAATAAAGATTTGCATTATTTGCATGTCACTGTGTGACTTCCATGGGATCTTAAGAGAGATTGCCAGATCTATATCTATCATTAGTCATTAATGTCTTCTCTCTATCCACTTACTGTTCAGTATATCATATTAGGAACTAAGAAAAACAAAGTTAATGAACAGTAAGATTTTTTTTTTTAATCAAAAATGTAATTCTAAGTGAAGCCCTAAAATTTTCTTTTATAGGTCAAATTGAAAATATTTGCAACCGAGGATGTCTTACCATTTACCTTGAGTGATACGGTTCCATATGAGAAACAGAGTGCATCGCTTTGGAGTAAGCTATATCTAGGTTTAGATCCCAACTAATTAATTATTGCTAATTAATTATGCAAATTCCAACAGGTAATTTTAGCTCTATTCCTATATTCCCCATCTGAAAAACAAGCTTAAAAATTCCCATCTCATTGGATTATTATAAAAAAACAAATATCATTAGACAAATAAAATGCTTTGTACATGACAGCTGTCAATAAAAGTTTTGCACATAGTAGTATATTTATTTAAAGGTATGTTTTACTTACTTTCTCTTCTCTTGGTTATATTGCAGATTAGTATGCTTGCAAAACAATAAACACTGAAAAATTGATGGGCTGCTTTGCAATATAAGGAATATAAATGAGCCACTATGTATGATTCTGTATGTAAGAGGTAGACAATTATAGGCAATACTATTTTCCATGTCCTCAAATAGGACTTTAAACAAATTATGTAGACAGAACAAAGTAGGTTTAAAATATATTATTACTTGTCAAGTTTTACATTTTCAGTATCCTACTTTTAGTCTTTCCTTTGAGAATAAATAAAAACTTTGTTTAATAAAACTAAATTTCCAAAGGAATTATGTATCATATGTTGATTATTACACTCAGCTTATGTGTGTTAATAAGCCCTTTAAGTCATAGAAAGATTTATAAACAAATATTCACTAAAGGAATCTAGAGTTCAAAGTACATCCAATTAGAATTCAGAAAAGAGATGAGTTTTTAAATGCAATTTTAAACTTGGAAAGGGAATCTATCAGGAGGTAATTGATTCCACCAAAGAGAAGTAATGATTGAAAATGTTCTGTCACTAGAGGATCTTCTGGAATATAAAAATGCATAGAAAAAGCAATAAGTAGGTTACACATTTGAGAACACGTTTGAAATATAAAGTTGCATGGTGTATTCATTAGCAAACATCAGGAATCCCTAAAACAGTGTGAGATTATTCAAATGTTTTTTTTTTCCTTAAGCAACATTTCAAGGAGAACAGTGGTATGGCAAATCAATTAGAAGTGTCCTCAACTACATGAGCGCACATTACTGCATGTCTTGTTGTACCAGTGACATTCAGTTCTGTGCAAGCACATTAGCTGATTTTACAAGATACGTGGCAATATATTCCTCTGTATGAAAAAATAAGATGTAGCACTAGGGGGCTTCATAAGGGGGCTAAAACTTGTCTGTGCAATTGTAGATATCTATAGTGCAAGTCTCGTAAATTCAGAAAGAGAAAGCATACTGACCTGATGGAAGTGTATTTGTGACTCGTTCTTTCCTTCTGTTTCTAAGGTCAAAATGGATGATGCAACCAGGAAATGTTATGGACATCAGAAATAGTATTCTCTAAAGAGAAAACATTTGTCTGAAAAACTGTAAATTGAAGGCTTATAAGTTCTGGAAAATCGGGATGCCTTGAAAGATTTGAGGTTTCAATGGTTATTTTATGAGGGCTTTTTTGGTTACCTAACTTTGTAATGATCTTCCAATTAATGATGTTTCTCTCTGTTAGCCTGGAGTTTTGCCCTTGCTCTAATCAATCCCTAGTGTAAGCACTCCAGTTATACTGTCAAAAAAAATGTTACAAATGTTAAAATATAAAAGGGGTTCTCCCTCTCTTAACCTATAGTTCCTCCTTACCCCTACCCCTTAGCCAAACCAGCCCTCTTGCCTCATCTCCTTTGGCCTCTAAAGTCACTGTTCCCAATTCAAAAGACTTTATTAAATGTGATTTGGAATGCTATACCAATGTCTTCTTTAAAGGAAAATATACTAAAGAAGTAGATATAAATAGATGTATAAAATCATATTGGAGAAGCTCAGAAGTGCTGCACTCAAGAAAAGCAAGGCGATTGACAAGCAATTTAAGCTGGAGTGTGAAAGGATGCAGAAATAACAAGATTTGCATGAAAAATATTGAGATCATGAGAACATCAAATTTAAACGAAAAACTCATGTGCCTCATGATTTAATCATGAGGGCTGACATTACTGTTATAACTTTCAATATCCTTGGCTTTTGAAATAGTTCTATAATGAGGGTGGAGTAGATCTATACAGAAAACCAGTGTTATTTTATCCAGTCAGCTCATTACTGTGAAAAACAGGGTTACAAGAATCCGAAGTCTTAATCTGTATGTTGGGAAGCCTAAATATTAGGTATGGCTGAGCCCTATTTTTACTCAGGGATTCAAAGCAAAAGGGAAAAACTAAGGCCGGTTGTGAAATGATTCATTATTTAATCAATTTTGATTAGCCAACACACAAAAAAGCAGAAAGCACTTCAGATGGATGTTAATATCTCTGCTTTTATCTTGTGAAAAATTTTAACAACTGGCTAAAAGCTAGGATTAAGATACTGTCTATGGAAGTCATTTAAAGAGCTCCATATTGACCTGGTAAGTTTCATTCCCACGAACCAGGCAGCTGACATAAAGTAGGTCTTATTTTCCCTTCCCTTTTATTTTTTATGGCATAATAGGTGGTCTGAAAATCTAGTTGTACTTGTTATCTCAGAGGAGAAATGCAGTTCCGACTTCTGTTTATGCTTTCATATCATACTGTATTGCTGTGAACCTGGGTGGCACTTCCAGTGGGACGCCATGTTTAGCCCATGAATGAGAAGACTGTCACAATCAAAAGTGCTTCGGGCACAAACAGATTTGAAACAATCTTCCCACTGACTGGAAGAGAAAAGGCTGGTTCTGAAGATCATTAAAGGTGCTATTGATGTGGTTTCGGGGGGCACACATTTAGATTTTCAAATGTGTTTTACATTTGGAACAGTTTTACTCACATTAAAGCTCAGTTGCTTTCCTGAGAACTCTTCTTCCTGTCATCATTTGCAGGAGCTTTCACAGAGAACTTACTGTTCCAACTGGGAAGGAGGTGGGAAAGGTGGGGAACGCAAAGCAGGCGATTGAACTAGCTCTCTTGACTCAGAGATGCCAGGATCACCTGCTCAGGCAACATTCTGCAGAGCGAGAAGCACAGAGATGAAAGAGGCCACCTGCAGTGGCCCAGGAAGAAAAGGGAAAAAAATCTTTTTGGCATTTAAATGTGCTAGCACTCTCTGATTTAAAAAAGTTAGAAGGCTTTCTGTCAATTTAAATTAGATTGAAAGTAATTAGGTAGCCAAGTTGCCAAGTCATTTCTTGGTGTGTGTTTATGTGTATGCGTATTTTCCTTTGCCATGGTGACATTTCATGACCACGCCATCATTAGGACATCTTGTTATGCAACATTTCATTGTAGAACCATTTCTCCATGCAGCATCTTATCATTGACATTTTGTCATCAAAGTTGCCAGGGACATTTCTTGATGCAGTATTTCACCATTGACATTTCATCAAAACAGTGAGCTATAGTGGTTAATAGCTCAGTGCTGACAGTTAGTATACTAAAGCCCCTTAATTACATTATTACACATGCAATTAAGTTCTCCAGTTCCTGATATAAAACTATCCCTGTTAAAGGATGGAAGACATTTTTTTACATCTCCCTGACCTGAATTTTTAAACCAATTGTGAGAGCTGTGTTAAATGAAAATATTGTATATAAATGTGTATGTCCTTAAAATGTCTTCTAAGGCCATTTAAAAAGACTCTTAATAGTGAGGGTGGGAAAATCAGTGCCTGTTGACCAAATCCACTCTGCCACTTATTTTTGTTAAAAAAAAAAGTTTTATTGGCACACTACCATGCCCATTTTACATACTGTCTATAACTGCTTTTGTAGAATTAAGGAATTCAGTACAGACTTTCTAACATAAAAAGCCTAAAATATTTACTATCTTGTCCTTTACAGAAAAAGTGTGCCAATCACTGCCCTGGAAGATGCTTATTTTAAATGTGGGTCATGGGGCTGGCCACCATGGTTTGGACACTTGGGACACACATGGGAAGTGTCATGGGCTCCTGATATGTAGGAAGAAGCGAAAGACTTAGGGAGCCCAAGCTTGCACAGTTGGGTGGCCCAATGATCCATTGACTACCCTGAGCACAGGTCGGGCTTGAGGTTGAGGGGCTGGGATGCTACTGTCTGCCTGGGGACTGTGGTGCACATGGGTGGAGGGACAGAAAATGTGATTCATGTTTATTTCTGAGAACATTCTCAATTTGGGGTCCTGACATCAGGATGTCCTCCGTTTATGTTTTCTCTGTTTGCCAGCCTAGACTCTTCTGCTTGGATGTTAAGATTTAAAGTGCATCACAGCTCAGCTATGAGCCCTTTTCTTTTATCTCTGTGTTATAATAATAATAATAGCCTTTGGGCAATCTAATCCATTTCTAAGACTTAAGTGAACAACTTTGTGCTTATAAACCCCCAGATCTTACCTCCATCCAGAATTATATATACAACTGCCTGGTTGATTTTCTGACTGACCTAGACACCTCCAGTACATTACATATTAAAATGACTAATGTTAAAAGACATAATAAAATAGATATTTAAAAATAATATTTTTAAAAATAAATATAACCCTTGCTACAGGATCAGAATATCTGCAACTGCAGGTATCGGGGACTTCCCTGATGGTACAATGGATAGGAATCCACCTGCCAATGCAAAGGACATGGGTTCGATTTCTCATCTGGGAAGATTCCGAATGCCTCAGAGCAACTACTGAAGTTGTTAGTTGAACTCAGTACTCACACACCATGACTACTGAAGCCCTCGCTCCTAGAGCCTATGCTCAGCAACAGCAGAAGCCACCGTGATGAGCAAACAGTTCAGTTCAGTTCAGTTCAGTCGCTCAGTCGTGTCCAACTCTTTGTGACCCCATGAATCTCAGCATGCCAGTCCTCCCTGTCCATCACCAACTCCCGGAGTTTACTCAAACTCATATCCATCGAGTCGGTGATGCCATCCAGCCATCTCATCCTCTGTCATCCCCTTCTCCTCCTGCTGCACATTATTCTTCACACCACAAGGAATAGTAGCCCCTGCTCACCACAACTAGAGAAAGCCCACATGTAGCAACAAAGACCCACTGGGAGTCAAAAATAAATAAATGAAAATCTTTTTAAAAAATAATAATATGTCTACTAGAGTTTTGTGATCTTTATTTTAGCAACTATTGGATTTCTAACAGAACAGATACAGTTACAAATGGGAAAGAGTTACAACTGGAAAAGACAAACACACAAAATTCTTCAAATTCTCTACGTGTCGTCGTCACAAAAAAAAATAAATAATTTGAAGAATTTACATAGCTCACTTGATTGAGTTTCATTCTCAGCTGCCTTCTATCTCTTTCACAAAAGAAAGTAGGAGAAAGGAATATATTCATTTATTACTTGACCAATTAATTGGTCCTATAGCATTAATAAACTTCCATCTCAACAATATGTAAATAACAATTTAGCCCATTTTTAGTTTTGAGAAAATCTTTATTAATCTATGAATTTGAAAACTATGACATATTCTTATGAAAATTAAAACAAAACTGATGAAAATAATTACTGAAAATCTTCCTTTGCCCACATTTCCATTTCCATTTCCTAGAGGTTATAATTAGTTTTTCAGTGTTCATTCTTTCAGAATCCTTTTTTTTCTTTAAACTCTAAGAATTTTTATGAGTATTTCATAGGGAAATGTCTTCCTACATTTTCCTTATTTAACATTTTCCCCAAATGCTAGATGAATAGCATATCAAGACTTATTCAGTAGACTTTTATTCAATGCTGACCAAGAGTTAACTTCTGATGCTACATGACTGGTGGCCCAGGAAGGAACAGCTATGACCTAGGCAGAAAATGAGAAAAATTGTGATACACATAGTTTTTCCCACAATTTCTCATTTTGCTTCTTCCTTTTGGTTTCATATTCTTTTATCCCCCTGGCATTTATTCAATTAAACACTAAAGATTTTCTGCTTCCCCAGGTACATTTGTGTTCTTGTCTTCTCTATTCAATTTATCTACATTCTCTTCTTTTGATTTGATTGGTTTTGTGTCTACAGATGACCCATATGTTTCCCCCAGCACTGCCACCACACCTAAAGGTCTTTTTCCATAATTTTTTCAGTAAATCGACATTACTGTGCCTCCTCTTCTGTGAATTTTTTCTGGAAAGGTGTTTGACTGATGCCATAGACAATTATGATAACTTGGTAACTTATCACAAAGTAAAACACATGCTATCATTGTTTTGCCTACTTTTCATTTCAGTCTATTTCTAGATATAAAGGATATTAATATAGTCATCGTCTTCATCTATGTTAAATTTAACAAATCACAGACTGCTTTCTATAATTTGGTGGTATAATATTACATTTTTCTTTCAGGGCCTGTGCCTTTATTTTCCATTTACCATCTACTTTACTTTGCCCTTCTCCATTTGCTAAATAATTATTTTTATCCTTTCCCACCAAGTAATGAAGCTTTTAAATATAGAATTGAGTACAACTACTTTTTAAATACAAAATATTTACCTGTGAAATAAATCTGCACTGGTGAAACCCAGCTCTTTGTCAGTTGACAAACATTAGCTTTCTACTGTCAACTCACCTCCTGGAGCTAGAAATTTTATAAAGTGGATGTAAATAACAGAGTTTTGCCAAGAGAATGCACTGGTCATAGCAAACACTCTCTTCCAACCACACAAGAGAAGATTCTACACATGCACATCACCAGATGGTCAATACAAAAATCAAATTGATTATATTCTTTGCGTAAGATGGAGAAGCTCTATACAGTCAGCAAAAACAAGACCAGGAATTGACTGCGGCTCAGATCATGAACTTCTTATTACCAAATTCAGACTTAAATTGAAGAAATCAGGGAAAACCACAAGACCATTCAGGTATGACCTAAATCAAATCCTTTACAATTACACAGTGGAAGTGACAAACAGATTCAAGAGATTAGATCTGATAGACAGAATGCATGAAGAGCTATGGATGGAGGTTCGTCACATTGTACAAGAGGCAGTGATCAAGACCATCTGCAAGAAAAAGAAATATAAAAAGGCAAAATGGTTGTCTGAGGAGGCCCTACAAATAGCTGAGAAAAGAAGAAAAGTGAAAGGCAAAAGAGAACAGAAAAGATATTCCCATTTGAATGCAGAGTTCCAAAGAATAGCAAGGAGAGATAAGAAAGCCTTCCTCAGCGACCAATGCAAAGAAATAGAGGAAAACAATAGAATGGGAAAGACTAGAGAGCTCTTCAAGAAAATTAGAGATACCAAGGAAATATTTCATGCAAAGATGGGCACAATAAAGGACCGAAATGATATGGACCTAACAGAAGCAGAAGATATTAAAAAGAGGTGGCAAGAATACACAGAAGAACTGTACGAAAAAAGATCTTCATGACCCAGATAACCACAATGGTGTGATCACTCACCTAGAGCCAGACATCCTGGTATGCAAAGTCAAATGGGTCTTAGGAAGCATCACTACAAACAAAGCTAGTGGTGGTGATGGAAATCCAGTTGAGCTATTTCAAATCCTAAAAGATGATGCTCTGAAAGTGTTGTGCTCAATATGCCAGCAAATTTGGCAAACTCAGCAGTGGCCAAAGGACTGGAAAAGGTCAGTCAGTTTTCTTTCCAATCCCAAAGAAAGGCAATGCCAAAGAATGTTCAAACTACTGCACAATTGCACTCATCTCACACACTAGCAAAGTAATGCTCAAAATTCTCCAAGCCAGGCTTCAACAGTACATGAACTGTTAAATTCCACATGTTCAAGTGGATTTAGAAAAGGCAGAGGAACCAGAGATAAAATTGCCAACATCCGATGGATCATCAAAAAAGCAAGAGAGTTCCAGAGAAACATCTACTTCTGCTTTATAGACTATGCCAAAGTCTCTGACTGTCTGGATCACCACAAACTGTAGAAAATGCTGAAAGAGACGGGAATACCAGACCACCTATTTGCCTCCTGAGAAATCTATTTGCAGGCCAAGAAGCAAAAGTTAGAGCTGGACATGGAAGAACAGACTGGTTCCAAATTGGGAAAGGAGTACATCAAGGCTGTATATTGTCACCCTGCTTATTTAACTTATATGCAGAGTACATCATGTGAAATGCCAGACTGGATGAAGGACAAGCTAGAATAAAGACTGATGGGGGAAATATCAATAACCTCAGATATGCAGATGACACCACCCTTACGGCAGAAATTGAAGAGCTAAAGAGTCTCTTGATGAAAGTGAAAGAGGAGAGTGTAAAAGTTGGCTTAAAATTCATCATTCAGAAAACTAAAATCATGACATCTGATCCCATCACTTTATGGCAAATAGATGGGAAAACAATGGAAACAGTGACAGACTTTCTTTTCTTGGGCTCCAAAATCACTGCAGATGGTGACCGCAGCCATGAAATTAAAAGATGCTTACTCTTTGGGAGAAAAGCTAGGACCAACCTAGACAGCATATTAAAAAGCAGAGACATTACTTTGCCAACAAAAGTCTGTCTAGTCAAAGCTATGGTTTTTCCAGTAGTCATGTATGGATGTGAGAGTTGGACTATAAAGAAAGCTGAGCACCGAAGAATTGATGCTTTTGAACTATAGTCTTGGAGAAGACTCTTGAGAGTCCTTTAGACCGCAAGGAGATCCAACCAGTCAATCTTAAAGGAAATCAGTCCTAAATATTCATTGGAAGGACTGATGCTGAAACTGAAACTCCAATACTTTGGCCACCTGATGTGAAGAGTTGACTGATTGGAAAAGACCCTGATGCTAGGAAAGATTGAAGGCAGGAGAAGGGGATGACAGAGGATGAGATGGTTGGATGGCATCACTGACCTAATGGACATGAGTTTGAGTAAGCTCCGGGAGTTGGTGATGGACAGGGAAGCCTGGTGTGCTGCAGTCTATGGAGTCACAAAGAGTCTGTCAGGAGTGAGTGACTGAAATGAACTGAAAGAGAAATATGCACCAGAAACTGCTTAAATTGTTTTTCCTCTGCTCTCAAAACTTCTCTGTTCATATCTTTTCTTTCTTCCCCTTTCCTCCTATAACAGATCAAAAATTGCCATCAATTTCCCTTGCTATAAATGGTTACTTCTGCCTGTTTCTTCCAAATCCTGTGACCTGAAATCCCAGAGTGTTTTTTAAATGGACATTCTTCTATTCTTTGCTAAAAACTGACAGAACGATAAGAGGTAAGAGGAAAAAATAAGAATAAAATAAGGAGCAAGAGGGTAGTTCAAGGGAAATAATGTGTAAAACCATAAACCAAGGACATTAGAGTATCATTAGTTTTTTTGATGAGACAAGGGATAGAGAGGCATACTGATAAACTGAATGAATGTTATAGTGTAAGCTCGCCAAGACTCAGTGTATGTGATTGCTACAGTCAATCAAAAGTTGAAAATATGGTCATTGTTACATTTATTTCCTTAATAAAATTGCACTTTGATTACCATAAGAAATCTTCATAGCTCTCTCTAGCATATATCCTGTGGATGAGAATTGTAATGAAATTTGTTTCTTATAACCTACATGTGTAAGATAAGGAAAAGGACAGGAGAGCTTCCTCTCTGCTTCATCATTTGCTTTCTCTCATCTCCCCAACTTTAGTGGAAGTGATCCATTGTGCCATAACTATACTTGGAACAGTTCTCAATTATATGACTTCTTTGGCTTCATTGTAACTGTTTCTGTACTTGCATGTCACTCCTACTAGACTGGGAATCTGATCAGGAATTGATACTAATTTTTCATCCTCTAGCACCTAGCTTTATTTCATCAAGAAATGCTTAATATGTGAATGGGTATAGGGATGAATGAAAGAGTGAGAGCACATAACCAAGATGATTTTCTCTTGCTATTGTTATTATATGAAATAAATCATCAGGATGTAATAATGTATCAAATTCCACCATTTTTGTGCTACTCATTCTGGATTTGTGTGTATCACCAAACCACAGAAACTGCTCAAAAGGAGAATAGATAATAGAACAGGTCTCCTTAACCCATTTAGATTCCATAAAAAGAGAGTAACTAACAGAACTAGAGCTCCAGTTCACTAAAATATTAACAACAATAGCAAACAGCTAAAATGTATTGAATGTTTACCATATGCCACATGCCATTTAAGCCACCTCTGAAACTGGTGATATTTTTCCCATATTACCAAAAGGGAAACTGAAGCAATAAGGTGTTAGGTAATTGTCCCAGAAGACAAGTATTCAATAAAGTTACTAAATGATGAGCCAGCATTGCTATTATCAGATGAGATTAGAATATTTGCATGACACTATGTTTCTAGACATTTATCACACTTTGAAATTATACATTTAGTTTCTGGATATGTGTGCCTTTCTTACTACACTCTACACTTGATCAAAGCAGACCTGTGTATGATTTTGTTCATCTAACCCATGATAGGCATTCAAAATTTCTTGAATGAACGATAAGGCAAGCTGCTACTCAGAACCCAGCACTCCATCAATGTAGTACAAGAAAAGAGTAAATTGTTCTGAAATTCTGCCTCTCTAAATATTCACTGAATATGAGGAGTCCTAGAACTATTACTAGGGGAGGTTTGAAACTAAGAAGACATACACCAGACTACCAATCTGTATGTTATCAACTGCATGGAGAGCCTCAAACATGAGCATGTTGGGTCTGACTGAGACACACCACTTTCCTCAAATTGTGTAGAAGGATACCACAGTTTCCTCAGTCATTGTTTCTTATATTATTTGAAAAAATCATCTTTTCACGCTAAACTATTTTCCCCTAAAGCCCCAGTGAATCTCATCCCCTTCTCTCCTTCAGCAGGAGACATCCCTGAACATATTTAGACACTGAAAACTTCTCAGCACCAGTGCCCAGCCAGTTAAAGTTACTATCTTCCATACACAGCTAATGTGTCTTTGTACAGAAAATACTATCCTCAAGTCGCCTACTTGAATTTTTGCTTGCCTTTTTTTAACCCTTGGTGGATCTTGGAATCATTAACTGGCTATCTCCTGAGTGGCTGGGATTCCTCTCTACTCATTCCCACCTTCCCTCATTTCTTCATGTGCTATTGCATTCTTGTAAACCCTGTGCCCCACTTAAGCTGCATTTTACTTTCCCCGGAACTATCAACATCACAGCACACGTCAATCAAGTGACTTTATCTTCCTACACCAACTTTTCCATTCTGTAGGAGAGTTCAGTCCAAAAATACATGTGTTGAATATTTATCGGCATAGGTAAGCACTTTGTGGAATTCATAGATGAATAATACACTTACATTCCACCTTAGGGAGTTTAACAGTCTTTTGGGAGACTCAAACACAAACTATAATAAATGAATGAATCCTACTCTACAATAGACATAAAAATAAAGTGTTATGAAAGATAAAGCCATAAAATGTCTTCACAGAAGAGGTGGCTGAGTTACGATTTTAAAGATACATAGGATTTTGACAGAAAGAAATGAAAAGGGAAAAAGAACAATACTGACAGAGGGAACACCACCACCTAAAGCAGGGTGGGTACCAAATCCATGACACATTCAGAGACTAGTGGGTGGATGAAGGTAGAACTGGGATCATGAATCAGGGGTTGGAAAGACTGGCTAGGGCCTTAATTGTCTTAGTAAGAAGTCTGGACTCTGTAGACAATGAGGAGGCCTCAAAACTTTTTGAGGAAAGATATGTCATGAGGAAGAACCCTCATTTAGGAAAACCATTCACTATGAACAGCAAATGTATTGAAGAAGTTTAAAATGGAGACCAGAATTTTTTAAAGTAATATATTGTTGTCATCTAAGTGAGAAAGAAACTTAACAAGGGCAGTAGCAGTAGGAAGGAAAGTGAGGATGAATGAGATGCCCTTAGGAAGCAGAATGGACAAGTCTGAAAAATTAAGAAGGAAAGAAAGTAGAAGGTGACACTATGCTATGGCTGGCCTTCACAGCAGAATCCCTACAGAATTCCTCTGACAGTCTCAACAATGTTTTCTATACTACTTTTTCCAGGGAACTTTCTATTGCAGTCCTTGTCAACAGAAGTTCTAACAATTTACTACAAAGGCAAATAGCTGCAGGACATGTTCATAATGAAAAGATGCAATTGAATCTCTTAGAGCTGGAATGACTCTAAAAACCTTATTTAACCTTAGAGAGTCTAATATACCTCTCTTAGTTTATATTTGATAAAACCCAGGCACATAAAATTAACGTGAGTCAGGACTGGAAACATGTGACAGCTGTCTTCTGCTCCAGTACTTTTTCCATTCACTGTCCCTGTTTCTAATAACCTAACAGTCAACTTCTTAGAAGAAATTAGTTGATAGGCAATATGAGCAAAATCTAGACATAGAATAAAGGATCTGGGGAAAAACACATAAGTATGGGGACACTCAAAGATGGACAAGGGCAAGGGAAATTAGGCAGACAAATATAACTCTATTTAATGTGTCACATTGGGACACTTAAGAATCTGCCTATTAAAAACTGTATGCCACAATTTTGCTTAATGGCTCCTAGAAAGTCTTTTTTTTAAACTTGACTCTGACTCAGGTAATGTAAGACCATCTATTAATATGGGGGAATAATTACTTAATAACTTCCTTAATTTAACCTTTCAAATACAATATTGAATATCCTCATATTTAAGATGACATCATTGTAATTAATTTACCCTAGTAAGACAAAAACTTGGTCTTTTCTATTTCCTCCTTTATTTTTCAACTTATTTGATCAAGTGGAGGGACTAGTCTGGGAGACATAGCTATAATAGACTCTTCTAGATACTGAGAAGAGATGGTTTACTTCTTGAGTCCTCTTTGTCCTACTAAAAGTAATGTAACATTCTAGAAATTTTTTCTTATATAGTGTGTTATCAATGTGTTCTTAAACTTTTATCCAATAAGTCTTTTTTTGTTTTGACTATGTTTATGTATGGATGTGAGAGTTGAACAGTGAAGAAAGCTGAGCGCTGAAAAATTGATGCTTTTGAACTGTGGTGTTGGAGAAGACTCTTGAGAGTCCCTTGGACTACAAGGAGATCCAACCAGACCATATTAAAGGAGATTAGTCCTGGGTGTTCATTGGAAGGACTGATGCTGGAGCTGAAACTCCAATACTTTGACCACCTCATGCAAAGAGTTGACTCATTGCAAAAGACCCTGATGCTGGAAGGGATTGGGAGCAGGAGGAGAAGGGGATGACAGAGGATGAGATGGTTGGATGGCATCACAGACTCAATGGACATGGGTTTGGGTGGACTCCGGGAGTTGGTGATGGACAGGGAGGCCTGGCGTGCTGCGATTCATGGGGTCACAAAGAGTTGGACACGACTGAGCGACTGAACTGACTGACTGATGCCTTGATAACCATACCCTGTTCTGTGTAACTTTTATTTCCCCTCATCTTTTGCCTTATCTTTTAATTTTGCATTTACTATCAATTCCTACCCATGCCACAGTGAAAATAATTAGGTAACGTGAAACCTCATGTTGAAGTCCTCTGCCGACCATCAACCGTTAAATCTCCCAAACACAAATTGGGCTCAATTCACCTACTTTGTACTCTCTTTAACAGGAGAAAATGAAGGAGAGGGGGGTACATTGACACATTCAAAACATGAAATTTTCCACATATTTATAATAAGAATTCTCATGTAGTCAAGCCAAGATTACACTTACATAGAATGGCTTAATCATGACGAGAACTAAATGAGAGAGCTGCAGTTCCTGGTTTTCTCTCTACCTCTACTGTGGTAGGTGCTTTCAGCAAGACACAGAACATAGTTATGACCTCTAATCAGATAGCTCCCAAATTTCTACCTTCAGCATTTGCCCCTCTCCCTAATTCCCGACTATACAACCAATTTCCTTCTCACCATTCCTATTCAGTTCAGTTCAGTTCAGTCGCTCAGTCGTGTCCGACTCTTTGTGAACCCATGAACCGCAGCACACCAGGCCTCCCTGTCCATCACCAACTCTCAGAGTTTACCCAAACTCATGCCCGTTGAGTCAGTGATGCCATCCAGCCATCTCATCCTCTGTCGTCCCCTTCTCCTCCTGCCCCCAATCTCTCCCAGCATCAGGGTCTTTTCCAACGAGTCAACTCTTTGCATGAGGTGGCCAAAGTATTGGAGTTTCAGCTTCAGCATCAGTCCTTCCAATGAACACCCAGGACTGATCTCCTTTAGGATGGACTGGTTGGATCTATTAAGATGCCTCATAGGCATCAAAACTAAGCTTAAATTTCCATTTAGCTATATAATCCTGGTGAGTTTCCTAAACATCCTGAGTTTTGGTTTTCTTATCTACAAATTGGGGAGAATGCTGTCTACTTCAAAGGGTTGATATTAGTATGAAATAAATTCATGATCATAAAATAGCTAGAATTGTACAGAAGACTTAATAGGTACTCATAATAGGCACATAATAGATACTCAGTGGTTTTTCTTTTTGAGTTTGATAATTTTACATTTTAATATCAAGTTTACAAAGAGGTCATTTACATCATAAAATGCATCTATTTTAAGTTTATGTATTTCTATGAGCTTTACAAATTACATACAGTGTTTTACCAACACTTAAAATACAAACTATTTCCAGTTTGCTTGTATCCATCCCTCTGTGTCCAGCCTGAAGTAGTCATCATTCCCTTTCTCCAGCCCCAGGAAATAACTCACCTGTTTCCTATCACTGCAGTTTACAGCTGTATTTTCCAGAATGTTATATAAATGGAAACGGGATAATGCTCTTGGTTTTTTAGGGCTGAATATTCAGTGACTCATAATGTCTTTTTTCCTTCTTAGTCTCTCTTTCCTTCCGTTCACACCCAGATCATTGTCTCTCTTGCAGCTACCTTATTTCCTGGTTCCCCGTTTTCTTCTTTCACAAGGAGCTGTAGAGACACCTCAGTGTCTCGGGCAGCAGTGATGTCACCCATCCTTCTACTTCCTCACTCATCAAATCCCACCAACAGCCGTGTACAAAATAAGCAAACAAAGTAGACAAATAGCAATTTTTTTTAGGAGCTGTTTTTCCTATTATATTTGTCATTGCTTTTGTATTCTTTTGAATATAAATCTATTTCAGTATATATATAAAACACTGATGGTTACAACTATGCTTGAAATTTCAGCACTTTCTAGTTATAGCTAAACAAAACCGCAGAACATTAAGTTTCTACTTTGAAAGCTGCATATGTTAATTACTGTAACTGCCTAATCTACATATTCCAGTACATTACTTGGCTAACCCATGATAGGTTTTTCTACATTACTCAGAAATTAAGAGTTGGCTATTCTTAAGTAAATGTCAAAACTATATTTAAATAAATACAATTATTTATCCTAAACAGAAACGCATCCTTGCCAAACACAGAGATAATGAGCACTAATGATAAACTCTAGCATTATAACAAAGCAGCTTAAAACCCCTTTAGATTTCTTTTCAAAGGAAAACACTACTCTTTTACTAAAAAGTGAGGAAAGTTTTACCAACAAAAAATACTCTTTAGACAAGTGGAAATGTTGTCTGCAGCTATGCTTGCCAAGTAAAGAAAAGATGATGCCCAAGATGTGCATATCCAAGCTTGTTGGGTAAAGAATAGATTTCAAATGTGTTTCCAAAAACATTCATTACAAAACAGTCAGATTTACCTTTTCGAATTGCTAGTTTCTAAGTCATATAAAAAGTTCATATTCTGAAGATTTTCCAGCTTGCTCTGAGCAAAATACTGTGTGTCAATTCACATTTGACACACTAAAGTACTTTTAAAAATATTCTGAATTGGCCTTTTAAAAACAATTCAGGCATTCAACTTTATGTATTCACCTCTGTTCCTACTTAAATATGAACATGTGGAAAAGAGGTTCACCAGGGGATAGATAATATGCAGCAATCTGAAGCAAGGAAACATGACTTGACATCTTGTCTGGTTGACAGAAAACCAAATAATAGACAGCTCACAATAGCAAAAACTGATGCTAGAACTGTTTCTGAGGATTATGTCTTGAAAGCATAAGTAACCCTTTGAATCAATTTCTGAGACTAGATGCAGCAACCTAAGCTTGTGCTTCACATCCATCAGAGACTAGAAGGAAAAATCATCATTTTTATACTCTTTCATGAGCCATAATCTCCATAATGGATATATGGGAGTACTGGCCTCCAAGAGATAAAACATCTTCTAGACTTGCTTTAAGCATTGTACTGTCTTTAGCCACCAGTTTACATCATTTGTTGGCTTCCCTGGTGCCTGGTGGCTCAGAGGTTAAAGGGTCTGCCTTCAATGCAGGAGACCTGGGTTTGATCCCTGGGTCAGGAAGATCCCCTGGAGAAGGAAATGGCAACCCACTCCAGTACTCTTGCCTGGAGAATCCCATGGACGGAGGAGCCTGGTACGCTACAGTCAATGGGGTCGCAAAGAGTCGGACATGACTGAGCGACTTCACTTTCACTTTCACCTCACTAAGAATGAGGTATCTGCAGTGGTCTTTCATGCAGTGGTCTTTCATGAGTAGTCTGCATGTATTTATTTCCTAGCCAGCTGGATGCTTTATCCTGCCTACCCACACAAGGTAATACAACTAGAAACCGGTTTGAGGGGAATCTCACAATTAGCATGCATATATTCTAACAGTACAAAAATTTTAATTCAGAGAATACATGAACATAGTAGAATTCATTCACTCATTACATAGATACTATTAAGGAGCATCTATGTTCTGGGTCTTGAATCTTCAGAATTAAAGTCTCACTTTCTTTTCCTGCAGCAAAGATTTATACAGTGGCAGTGTTATCTAAAAAGATGGCTCAGCACATTTCTTGTTAGACGGTTTACTCTCAGAAAATAAATCTTTATCATTTAGCAGTAATGTGGTAATCTCCCCAACTTGTAGTAATCTTCCTCCCATTATTTTTATCTGAGGAGACAATAAGAAGTATAGTTCTTCTACTTGAAACTCTCAAGAATTTTAAAATTACTCCTGTGTCATGACTATACCAAAATTTTGAAATTTTGGTTGTCTTTTATTTTAAGGCTGAGCCTCCCCAGTTTGTAGTGATAATTTTGGTTTTGAAATGCTTTTCCGACACTTTACTACCCTGATTGCACCTCCGGATTCTTCTGATTTATCAGCATCCTTCTTTAGGGTTATTCAGAAATAAAAGCAGTGTTCCAGATGTGCCCCAGTCCAACCATAGAGCCATTATCCTGGATTTAGTTTCCACAGTTACTGTTTTAATGTGACATAATAGAACATTAGCTTTTTGAATGGTTTTATGGTATTTGGACTCCCACTGTGTCAATGACTAATGAAAATTCTTGCAAACAAGAACATGGTTAAATCTCTTGTTGAGAATATCAGCATAATGGCAGCAAAGGAATTTTAGTGTTCATCTGCCCCCAGTAACATCAAATTTGAGCAACTATTTGTGAATAAAAGTTACCTAAAAAATATTGTCATAAGAGCTAGAATTCCAGATGACAGATTACAGCACCTAAATGAAGCACGGAAATAAATAAGATGGCTTGAGACCAGCCTCAAGACCAGCTTCCAAAGATTCCATTTCCTGGCCTGCCCCAGAGCCAGACCAGCCCCCACAGAACCAAGCTCCAAGCTGACCTCTGAGTTTATAGGCTGAAGCCCTAGGTTATAGGCTGACTTTCATAGTCCCAGGATCCAGGCTCACCCTAGCAACAGACTGACCTCTGTGGCCTTCAGGACAACTCCTATGAAACCAGACTCCTGGCCCATCCTAGTACTAGACTAGCTCTCATGGAACCAGACACTAGTCCTATCCCAGATCCCTGGCACCTATTTGGCCCATATGGACTCAAGATTCAAGTTGTACATGCAAACCCAGTTCTCAGGGCTATCACTACAGATTCAATCACCAGACTAGCCCCAGTGAATCAAGGCTCCTGCCCACCTCTGCAGACTTAGGCATCAGGCTGGTAGCTATGTATACCCAACTACCAGCCCCCCTACTTATTGACCCAAGCAACAAATCTGCCTATCCAAGGATGCCAGCAGCAAGCCCACCTGTGAACATTACCCAGAATCTCTAGGCAGACTGACTAGTAAAGGGTTTTGGCTTCCAAAGACAGTCTGTAAAGACTAGAAGAGGTACTTACTTTGTTAAATGTGCAGACACAAATATAAACCCATTGGGTCATGAATAATCAAGGAAACATAACACCACCAAAGGAAACTAATAGAACTTCAATGACTAGCCCTAAAGAAATGGAGATCAATGAATAGCCTGGCAAAGAACTCAGGATAATCCTTTAGAAAATCAGTGAACTATAGAAAAACAGAGATAGACAACTATGTGACATTAGGAAAACAATGCATGAACATAATGAGAAGTTCAAGAAAAAGAATAGAAATTGATTTAAAAAACAAAACAAAAGTCCTAGAGTTGAAGAATATAATGATTGAACAGCATATTTAAAGTAACTTCAATAGCAGACTCAATCAAGCAGAAGTAAGAACTTGTAAATTTGTAGACAGGTCATTTGATATTATCCAGTCAGAGGAGCAAAAAATAACTAAATAAATAAAAGTGGAGAAAGCCTATGTGAATTATGAGATGCTCATTAAAACAAAACAATTTGTTACTAGAGTTTCAGAAGAAAAGAAACAATGGCTGAGAATGTCCCAAATCTGGGGAGAGATTTGGACATCCAATATCATGAAGACAATAGGTCACATCCAAATAATCTTCTCCAAGACATATTATATTATAACTGTTTGAAACCAAAGAATAAGAGAGAATTTTTAACGCTGCAAGAGAAAAAAAGAAAATTCTACACGTATAAGGAAGTTTTTCCCTCAATAAGGCTATCTATAGACATCTCAGCAGATACACAAAAGATAAAGAGAAGGAAGTCAAATATGTTGTTGTTCAGTCACCAAGTTTTGTCCAGCTCTTTGCGACCCCATGGACTGCAAGACGCCAGGCCTCCCTGTCTCTCCCCATCTCTTGGAGTTTGCCCTAGTTCATGTCCATTGAATCAGTGATGCCATCCAATCATCTCATACTCTGTCACCTCTTCTCCTTCTGCCTTCAACCTTTCCCAGTATCAGGGTCTTTTCCAATAAGTCAGCTGTTTGCATCAGGAGGCCAAAGTATTGGAACTTCACCTTGGCGTCAAATGTACCACTGTGGAAAATTATCAATTCACAAAAAAAGACAGCAAAAGAATTAAAAAAACAAGAGAACCACCAAATGTTAATGGATTAATAAGATGTCATATGTAAGTCCATATATATCAATAATTACTTTAAATATAAATGGATTAAGTTATTCAATCAAAGTGTATAGAGTAGTTAAATAGATTAAGAAATAGAATCAGACTCTTTGCTGCCTACAAGGCACTCACTTTAAGGACACTCATAGGCTCAAGAAAAGAGACAGAAAATGTATTCTGGGTAATTTAAAACTATAAGAGAGCAAGGTTGGCTATACTTACATCAGACAAATAGACTTTAAATATGGTTAAGTAGAGGCAAAGAAAATTGTTATATAATGATAAAGGATCAGTTCATCAAAAAAATATAACAATTGTAAATATATATGCACCCAACATTGGGGTATTTAAATATATTAAGAAAATATTAACAGATATAAAGAGAGAAATAGAAAACAAAACTGTAAAAGTAGGAGACAATAATATCCAATAAAGCATCTAGATAGTAAATCAGAAAGGAAACACTGGATAAGAACTGCACCTTAGACAAAATGTACCTGACAGACATGTGAAAAACATTTCACTCAACAGCAGCAAAATATATATTTCACAATACATATGAAATGTTCTCCAGGATAGATCATATGTTATGTCACAAAAATAGACTTAGTAAATGTAAGAAGATTGAATTGGTACCAACTATCTTTTTCAACAACAATAGCATGAAACTAGAAATCAATAACAGAAAGAAAACTGGAAAATTAACAAATGTGTGGAGATTAAACAATACACTTCTGAACAACCAGTATGTCAAGAAGAATTCAAAAGGGAAATAAAAAATATCTTGGAACAACTGAAAATGGAAACATGGCATACCAAAACTTAGGGAATACTGGAAAACCAGTTTTAAAAGGGACATAAATGCCTACATTAAGAGAAAGAAGGGATTCCCTGGTGGCTCAGCTGGTCATGAATCTGCCTGGAATGCAGGAGACCTGGGTTTGATCCCTGAGTTGGGAAGATCCCCTGGAGAAGGGAACGGCTACTCACTCCAGTATTCTGGCCTGGAAAATTCCATGGACTGTATAGCTCATGGGGTCGCAAAGAGTCAGACACTACTGAGTGACTTTCATATTCATACTCATATTAAGAAAAAGAAAGATCATAAATAATAACCTAAATTTACACATCAAAAAACTAATTTTAAAAAAAGAACAAATTAAGCCCAAAGACAGCAGAAGGAAGGAAATAACAAAGATCAGAGTGCAAATAAATGAGAGACCATAAAAAACAAGAGAAAAAAATCAATGAAACTAAGAGCTTGCTTTTTGAAAAGTGATAAATCTTTAGTTAGATTAAGAAAAAAGAGAGAAGACTCAAATCATATCAGAAATGAAAGAAGCAATATTAAACTGATACCACAGAAATACGAAGTGTTGTAAGAGACTACTATGAATGATTAGATGCCAACCTGATAAGGTAGAAGGAAATGGGAAACTTCTAGAAGCATACAACCTACCAAGACTAAATCATAAGAAATAGAAAATCTGAAAAGATCTATAACAACTTAGCAAGTAGACTGAATCGTATCCAAAAACCTCCAAACAAAAAACCTCCCCAGGACCTAATGGTTTCAATGGAAATTTCTACCAAACATTTATTGAAGAATTGGTTCCAATCCTCTTCAATCTCTTCCAAAAAAGAGGGGGGGGAATATTTTCAAACTTATGAAATCATATTAATCTGTATCAAAGTTAGATAAAAACATTATAATAAACTTACAAGCCAATATCCCTGATGAATATAGATGCAAAAATTTACAACAGAATACTAGCAAGCCAAATTCAGCAGTGCATTATACCCTAATGTTTATCGTGGCACTCTTTATAATAGCCAGGACATGGAAGCAACCCAAATGTCCATCAGTAGATGAATGGATGAGAAAGCTGTGGTACATATACACAATGGAATATTACTCAGCCATTAAAAAGAATACATTTGAACCAGTTCTAATGAGGTGGATGAAACTGGAGCCCATTATACAGAGTGAAGTAAGCCAGAAAGAAAAACACCAATACAGTGTACTAATGCATATATATGGAATTTAGAAAGATGGTAACAATAACCCTGTATGCGAGACAGCAAAAGAGACACAGATATATAGAACAGTCTTTTGGACTCTGTGGGAGAGGGCGAGGGTGGGATGATATGGGAGAATGGCATTGAAACATGTAAATTATCATATATGAAATGAATCACCAGTCGAGGTTCAATGCATGAGACACGGTGCTCAGGGCTGGTGCACTGGGATGACCCAGAGGGATGGGATGGGGAGGGAGGTGGGAGGGGGGTCCAGGATGGGGAACACATGTACACCCATGGAGGATTCAAGTCAATGTATGGCAAAACCAATACAATATTGTAAAGTAAAATAATAAATAAATTAATTTTTTTTAAAAAAAATTTTTTAAAAGGATCATATACTATGATCAAATAGAATTTATCCCTGGGGCGCAAGAATGGTTCAACAAAAACAAATCAATAAATGTAACACACCACATTAATAAGATGAAAGATGAGAAGTCATATAGTCATCTTGAAAGACATAGAAAAAACATTTCACAACACCCATTCATTACAAAAACCTTTAACATAGTGGAGACAAAGGGAATATAACCCAGACATAATAGAGGCCATAAATGACAAACCCATAGCTAATATACTCAGATGGTTAAAGTTTAAAAACTTTCCCTCTAAGATCAGATAGCAAGCAAGGATGCTCACTCTTACCACTACTATTTAAAATAGTGTTAGATCTAATCACAGTGTACCTTAAACAAACTAGGTTTTTTCCTCACATAATCAAATAGCTCCAGTAGATTCCTTGGGACACCAAGGACTCCAATAGATCCTTCTGCTCTGTCATATTTAGATCATCTGCTTTCCTCCTTATAGTTGTCACCTCAAAATCACAATATGCCTATTGCACATCCATTATCACATCCTCATTACAGGCAGGAAGAAGGAAGAACCATGGGGCTTGCCAGTCTAGTCTATTTATTTTTATCAGGAAAGCAAAAACCACAAAATAGAATTCCACTTACATTTTGCTAATTAGAACTGTGTCACAAGGCCAAACCTAGCTAACTAGAAGGTAGGCAAGGGAAGGGTGTTGTGTGTCTACCCTAATCATGTACATAATATTAAAATTATGCCAACTATGGTGGCCTACCCATATACTCTAATAAAAACTTTAAAATAAATTTCCTTGGTATCATGAAATAAACCAAATGGCAGCTGTTATCAACTGGCTCTTCCTGATCTTCATTTTACTTTTTATTCTATGTTATAGGCAAAAGATGAGATGGTTAGATAGCATCACCGACTCAATGGACATGAACTTGCACAAACTCCAAGAGATGGTGAAGGACAGGCAAGCCTGGCATGCTCCAGTCCACGTGGTCACAGAGAGTCAGACACAGCTTAGCAACTAAACAACAACACAGGTACCTCCGCACAATTGGCTGAGTTCATGAAAATTATGAAGAACTACTTAGTAAAGCAAAGATAACATGTTGGCCTTGAACGAGCTTATTGTTTTATAGGAAACATAGGAAGCACATGTTTAAAAAGTACTATACTTTCTCTCTCATATGTATGCTTAAGTAGAATTATATTGCTACATCTATACACAATACATTCCCTGAGGTGTCTTATTGGTTGCAGACAATAGGTAACTTCTCTTTCTCTTATATAAATAAGATGTCTTTTTTATCTTGACCTGCTTTAATCATATCTGTCCTCAAGATACCTAATAATATTATTTGGGAGTCCCCAGTATTTTTGCTTTTGTTTTTGCTTTTTCTGGGCTTTAGAAAGCCTTCTGTGCACATCCAGAGCTCTCCTCCACACTATTAGGAATAGTGCCAGGGTTTCTGTTATAGATTCAGTTACATCTGCTCCTTCCACACATTTGGGATACCAGGAACACAGATGTTCTTGGCTCCCAGCCATTTGCAGCCTTGTTTCCTCTGCAAGTAAATTTTTCATTACACATTTATCAAGCATGTTACTTTCTGGTTGGTGCTCACCCTCAGTGCTAGATCTGACTATGGTAGCAGTTGCTCTTTTAGTTAGGGTTTTCCTCTTTTCTTCTAGGCCATCACAAATACCAAAGACCTAATTTCTCTGCATGAAGACCATAGCTGACTACAGACAATGTCAGTTCTATTATGAAAGAATTCAATAGAAATGACAAGAGCAGTTTCATGAAATCTGAGGCCTAAAACTACTAGAAAGAGGAATATGAATAGCAAGTGCTAATATTCATTTTGGAATGTCAAGTGATGTAACTGTCATTAATTTTTATAAGTATAGGAGATAGGCTTCCCTAGTGGCCCTAGTGGTAAAGAACACACCTGCCAATGCAGGAGACATAAGAGATGTGGGTTTGATCCCTGTGTTGGGAAGATCCCCTGGAGAAGGGCGTGGCAACCCACTCCAGTACTCTTGCTTGGAGAATCCCATGGACAGAAGAGTCTTGTTGCAGTGAAAAGAGGAAAAAAGGGGGGTGGGGAATGAGTTTTTTTCTTTTCCTTTCCTGAGAACAAACAAGATAAAGAGAAAAGTGAGCAGGTCTGGACATTCCTAGTTTGTTTTTTTGTTTTTTTTTTTTACTTTAATTGCTCCTAACCTGGGTGGCTCAGACAGTAAAGAATCCACCTGTGATACAGGAGACCCAGGTTCAATCCTTGGGTCAGGAAGACTCCCTGGAGAATGGAATGACTACCCACTCCAGTATTCTTGCCTGGCGAATTCCATGGACAGAGGAGCCTGGTGGGCTACAGTCCATGCATCACAAAGTTGGACATGACTGAGAGACAAACACTTCAGAATTGTGTAACTGAGTTTGTTTTTCTTCCCATTAACTCTGCAGGACCTACACTTCGCACCTATTTTCCTTTGACTCTATGCTAAATACATCCTGCATCTGGTGTTTACCCTTACAACAGTCATCCCCTTATAGTTCTTCTTTTTACTTATCAGAAAGATGGTCGCAGAGCCACCGAACTGTCAGACTCAATTATTGGGTTACTGATGCCAGCCTATGACTGTCTTTGAAACAATGCAAAGAGAAGAAATCAAGATCCTAACATCTTTGTTCCTCATCGCTGACTCCTAACTACAAGCTCTCAGCTTATATAAGCCCCAAGATTCCTTGTGAAGCAGGGGCACAGTTCTTAAGGCATACGCCTACAGTGTTACCTTCTCCATCAGCTGAGAATTAAAGCCACTTTTCTGTTACCTCCAAACTCTGTCTCCATATTTTTTATTCGGGCTTCAGTGGGCAGGGAAGGTCAAGATTTTGGCCAGCGACAGCCTGGCGGGCTACAGTCTATAGGGTTGCAAAGAGTCAGACATGATGGAACAACTTAGCGCACACACATAGGAAATGATTTAATACCACCTAAACTCAAGATGGTGCTAGTGTTAAAGAACCCACCTGCCAGTGCAGGAGACGTAAGGGACCTGGGTTCGATCCTTGGGTCAGGAAGATCCCCTGGAGTGGGGCACGGCTAACCCACTGCGGTATTCTTGCCTCGAGAATCCCATGGACAGAGGAGCCTGGCAGCATATAGTCCATGGGGTCGCAAGGAATCAGACACCACTGAAATGACTTAACATGGCACAGCACAAACTTAAACCACCTTTAAAACATTACTTAAAATATTAATTCTAAGCATCATCCTAGACTTACTAAATTCAAATTTCAAGGAGCAAACTGGAAATCTGTATTTTCAAATAATCTTCATGATCAGAATTTTGAGAAACATAGTGGTATTTAAATGTGCATTGACAGCACAGGGAAAAAAACTCAATTTTTACTCTTAAGATAGTTACGATGATGATCTCATGAAGCACAGAGAAAATACAGATAGTGTAAACAAAGGAGAGTAGCCACTGTAAGTGGAGAGTTTTTCCCTTGGAGATAAGCCTCAAGATTTTTTTTTTTTTTTGCATAATATCAAATGAAAGATTGATTGGAAGCACAATAAGAAGGGTGAAAAAATTCTTCATAAGAGTTTTCTCAGGAAGGAAATGAAAACCCAAGGGAAAGACTCAGAATGTCCTCACACTTGAGTAAGCAAACCCTGCTGATCAATAAGCTTGTTGCCCAGAAGAATAAAATTTCCCACCACAGGATGCCGCCCTGCAGGAGCAGGTACACGGGGCCAAACACAATGGGTGGAGTTTCTATGAAAGGACCAGAGGTGGGATATGTGGGGAGTCAAACCTGGAGGAGGAAAATCTGCTCCTTTAATCCTTTTCAAAATACTTTTCAATTGAAAGAAAACCAAAATCACAATATTCTGATCCTCTTCTCTCTCTTGAAATTAATAATATTATTTATTATGGCCAATATGAGAACATCAGTCAGCCTCTTAAATTATTTAAATGAAACTATTCCACTTGATTTGGTGCTAATGCTCAAATGGTTTTAAGAAGTAATAATAGCTATTGGGGGGATTTTAAATGCAGAGTTAGAAAATCTCTGCTGGTACACTACTTTCTATTAAACAGAGTTATAGAAGCCTGCTGTCCCCATTATAACTATAACTCACTATGAGGCACAGAGCCAGTAATATCAGCTCTGCTCTCTGTGGAAATCTGTAAAAGGGGAAAAAATTCAAATATCTTGTATATGACTTTGGTCAATAGATATACACAGATCTTTCTGGACTCAGAGCTATAGATGATAGATATAGATAGATAGATAGAGACTGATCAATGGATAATACCTTTTACTTGTTAGTTTGACATTTGACAGCCCCTTGTAAAGTATGCCTCTTAACCTGTAAACTCTCCAAATCTACTCTCAGCATCTCACAAAGAACAATAATTGCTTATTGATCTACGTGTTAACAATCTATCGATGAGGTCTAGAAATAAGACACATGGACAACTCCTCAAGACAGTGATCTTAAAGTACTTGCCATTATCCATAATATGAAGCTTAAATATACATTTATTTCTACTATATGTACACAATTATATATACCATATGTGTGTTCTCAGTTGCTCAGGCATGTCCAATTCTTTTCAATCCTATGGACCGTAGCCTACTAGGCTCCTCTGTCCATGGAATTTTCCAGACAAGAATATTGGAGTGGACTGCTATTTCCTTCTCCAGGGAATCTTCCCAACCCAGAGATGGAAGCCTCATAGCCTCATATTTATATATCTATATATATCTATATCTATCTATCTATATATATGCACACACATACACTTTTTAAATAACAAATGCATTTGTTATCAACCACTGTTTAAAAACACAGTAAAGCTTAGTACAAATGATTATAAACACACAATCCCTTCTTGCTTTATTTTTTAAAACAGAATAAATATATTTGTTTGAGAATTCTTAAGACAAAAGGCAAAATATCACTATGAAAATGAAAAGTGCACTTATTATTCATGATAAAAAAAAGTAAACAGTAGCACCTGATATCATTTCTTTTATCTATAGTAGGTATCAGATAAATGTTTTGTGTATTTGGGTGAAGATGACAAGAACTAGTTCAATTTTTCCATACCTATGCCACAGGATACAAACACCAAATATTACACCTTACAGGAAAACAATCAGATAACATCATATGTTCTCAGTGTGAAAAGACTTTAAAAGAAAAAAATAAAGTGTCCCTTCAGGTATATTGATTGCTTCATTTGCTATACATATATTAACATACAGAGATCTATATTTTAGTAACTATGGCTTTCCCAAAGATTGAGGGCAGGAGAAGGGGACGACAGAGGTCGAGATGGTTGGATGGCATCACCGACTCAATGGACATGAGTTTGAACAAGTTCCAGGAGATGGCAAAGGACAGGGCAGATTGGCAAGCTCCAGTCTATGGGATGCAAAGAGTAGGACATGAATGAGCGACCGGACAACAAACAACTATATGGCTTTCCCAACATGCCTTCTTTTTTTTTTAATTTTTTTCATTTTTATTAGTTGGAGGCTAATTACTTTACAATATTGTAGTGGTTTTTGCCATACATTGACATGAATCAGCCATGGATTTACATGTGTTCCCCATCCTGAACCCCCTCCCACCTCCCTCCCCACCCCATCCCTCTGGATCATCCCAGTGCACCAGCCCCGAGCATTTGTCTCATGCATCCAACCTGGACTGGCGATCTGTTTCAGACTTGATAATATACATGTTTCGATGCTGTTCTCTCAGATCATCCGACCCTCGTCTTCTGCCATATGACCCAACATGCCTTCTTATAACCCTCATTCTGGTAGCAGCACCAACCTTCCTTTGTTGAGCTGCCCTTCCCCCATCCAATACAGTTGGACAAGCAATCACAGGTTTGGGCCACTGCACGTCAGCAGAGATGAGTACTTGATCCCAACTCCCCATCCCTATCCACAAAGACCGAGTCAAGAGGTAGTCATTAAAGTCTTCTAGAATCAATTGAAAGAACTTCCCCAGAAGACATTCTATAAATGCTGGAAGAAAAGCTTTTCTTTTCTTTTAGACCAGGGCTGCCAGGAGCCACCTTTCTCATTACAGAGAGAGAGCTAATCTTTGGCAGGAGAGAGTAAGGACGACACCTAGAAAGACACAGAGGTAAGCAAGATAGAAAAAAAGAGACAGAGGTGGAAGGGAGAGTGCAAAGACAATCAGCTAATGACTAGGGTTCCTGAGTCCAGTAATCCTTAGAGATGTCCTGGCTTCAGCCAGTTTGAGTTCAGCTTCTTTCACTTGTAAGTGAAGAAGTTTTGACTAATACACAGACATAGCAATCTTCAGCCACAGATCTGTAGACAAATCTACCTGGCTAAAAATATTGGAAATGCAAGTTTTCATCTCAAGACAGAAATTCTCCATAGACAGTGTCTTTGAGACTCCTCCCCATTTTCCTCCTCTTCTAAAAATGATCTCTAGGTATGTCACTGTCTCCCTAGGTTTCCAGTGATAAAGTAAAAAGCAGACTCAAAAATACTTTGAAACAAAAGGCAACACACTAACCTTTCAGAGGGTGGTTCCTCAAGCTCTGCAACTGCTCCACAAGGGCCAGAGGAGAAAAATGAGTATGTCACTGCCTTAGAAATAAAAAAGAAAAGAAAAAGTCAAAAGAATAGGAGGGCATTGAGAAAGAGATGACTGTCAGCCAAGGAAATGTCTCACTGAAGATGTCCCTGAATTTCTTTTTTTTTTTTTCCCCTTTAATTATTTCTCAACAGGTCAGGGGACAGAAAGAACCCAAGCAGTGAACCAAAAACCCAAGCAAAGGAAGAGGTGAAGCTAATAGGATAATTAAGTTCCTAACGTCCTAAGACATTCCATGATTACATCAAAACTAAAGCCAAAGTCATGTGAAACACTCTTAAGATCTATGTCATAATCCCACTCGGGTGCCTGACAAACTTTGAGAAGCCCAAATGACAATTACTGATTTACCTTTCTGAGTTGAAAATGGAAGTTGAAAGTTAAGTGGCAACATAAAGCTAAGCACCTCTGAGACTGAGTTTCAAGTCTGGACTAGACAGAAATGACAGAAAATCATTAAGAACAGAAGGCATTAAAAGGTCAGAAATAAATTGTTATCAAGCCCTGTTTGACCATTTTATCAGTCAGAATTTTCTCTTTGCTCTCAAGAATGGAGTAGCATTTTCTTATCTCTAGAGATGAATATGATATTATCAGGGTAGTACAAACACACTGATATTCAGATTCTGAGAATGTTTTGTGCAAAAAGGACTGCTTGCAACAAAAAAAAAAAAAAAAAAAAGAGAGAGAGAGAGACTCTCAAATAGGTTTTAAAAAATACATGATTGTCCTGTCTCCGTCTGCCTTTCTGTAATGTAACTTAGTGTATGGATACTGTGAGGTTTATCCTTGGAGGAGGAGACAACCAGCAATGTCTTCACATGTTTAGGTTTTGGTGATTTTCTTGGTGAGATGGACAATTTACTCCCCCAAAAAATCCCAGAATAAGCAAATCTCCCTGTTTTTCCTCCCCTGCCTTCCTTCCTCCATTCCCTTCCCCTCTCTTTCCATCCTTTGGCCAAGAATGCCAGTTTGCCTTTTCAATTGCAAGAGATTAGGGAAAACTGATGTAAATGTCTCAGAAACAAAATTTGAAATCCAGCTAAATGAGCATGTTAGTGAATCAAAATGTGGATAATCTGCCTTTAAATTGTGAAAGTGGAAAATGATGGGTTAAGGGATTGAGTATAGGAGAGGAAAGAGCCTTAATCATTTTGGCAATTAGTATGTAATGTCCTAAAATGATTCACTAATCACTCTTGCAGCTGGTATGGGGAGAAAACAAAGGATACAAAAGCATTCCTCAAATGTCATAGTCCAACAGAACCCACATTTTGAAGAGTATGCTGAAAACACAGGGGAAAAGGAGAACCTGTAGATTTGCCCTCTGAAATATACAGAAGTTTGTTTGACCAACTAAACTAACTAAGCAACCTAGGCTTCATTCATCTTGAATGGTATTATAACATTTTAATGAAAGAGGTTTAAGAGTTTCACCATCTTTAAATAGGATAATATATTTGCAAAGAGGAGAGCTTATATTAAATCTTCAAGCGCCTTTTCAAGGGTCTTTTTAGTTCACAATCATAGAAGCACAGTGTTATTTTTCTGCTCCTACCAAATCAAAATCTGTGTATGCTACTGAAATATTTTAAAAGTCCCATCTACAGGTTTTTTTATAGTTACAGGCCTTAGTACTTAAGATATCGTGTCTGCCAGTCACAAATAAAAGAAAAAATGGAAAGCAGCAAGGAGGAAAGGAGAGAGAGAGAAAAGAAAAGAAAGACCTGAAAACAACATTGAAGAATTACACTGGAATTTTGGCTTCATATAACACAAAACGTAAAGTGCTGCTCAAAAGGCAAGAGCTTTTCTCTCAGTAGAAGCTATTAATAGCAATTTGAACCCACCCACAGGTAGTTAGTAATAATGGTGACTTAAAAAACTACATATCTCTAATTATCCTATGTTTGACTCTAAAAATGCCCAAATGAGGATACTTTTTGCTTCTATACATATTTGTATGCTAACCTCAGTGCTAGCTTCAACACATTCCTACACCTGCCTGTCTCTCGGAAGCCTTACCACAGTGTAATCATAAAGAAAAATGTTGGTTGGGCAATAGCTATTTGGCTCTGATGCTGCCTTCCTTTAAATTTAGTAAGAAGGTCTTGAGCCATTTTAGTCTGCTTCATTATCAGAACTGGTAACCGTTTACCTATGATTTGTTCTTGACAGCAATCAAATTCAGATACTGCACTGGATGTATGGTAAGCTGACAATCGTCAAGGCTACTCTTGTGGCCATGAGTGACTCCTTTTTTACTACCTGACTGTGGATTGTAAAAACCAATTCAAATTATCCGGAAACCCTAAGGTTATAACGATGTTCATTTATGAAGAGTCTTTATTCAACAATTCAAACTGCTGCATGGGAAATCATCATGACAAAAGCTTCCTTTTCAAATTATGAAGAGTTGTATATGTGTGTAGTTAAATTCAGGCAGAAAACCTGTAAGTAATTAACCCATGAGCAGAAATACAGAATTATGTTAATTATACCTTGTTTCTTAACCCATTGCAAACTATTGTTTTTCTTAAGTCAGGTTTATTTCCTGAAACTGATTAACATATGTGTGTTTATCCACACAGTTTGCCATGCACAGCTAAGAACAATTCATGGATTAACATACTCTTATAAAGTGCAATTAACCTGAAATGCATGTACAAGAGTAAATAGATTCCTATAAATCTTCAGATAATTTATTCATCCTGTCATGTGAATAAATATTGTGAGTCACTTCTGGAAAAAGGCAGTGCTTTCTCCTTTCTTTCTCTATTTTGCCTGGGGTTGTGCTGCAGCGCCTGTGTGCCCCTGTCACTGGAAAGAAAAGAGATATTCGGTCCTTTATAAATAAGAACACAGACTCTTTCTCTTTATATTAGATTTATTTTCCAGCTAAATGGATTATTTTGGCCAGGCTAAGTTTAGTAAGAACCAGAATAGCACTGAGTTCATTGATCTTCAGTTACTTTAAAGAAGGAAGGAATGGAAATTCAGAAATGAAGGAGGCAATTCTCCATTCCATGCATAGAGATTGCAAGAATTGGAGGTGAAGAGGACACAGCTGCATTTCTTAACTTTTGAATGAAAAGCAATTATGCCAAGAGCCTTCATTTCAGATTGTCAGCATGGGCCTATGTCATACCCATCCTGACACTCCCAAACTGAAGATTTTAAAGGCTTCCTGCCTTTGTCATTGAGACACCTGTCACCAACTACACTGAATCAGCATCTCTAGATGCTGGGAAATACATATTCAACATGAATCTATGTAAGAAGCAACAGTAGGGAGGCTGGAATTCTTCAGAATCCTTAAAGAAAAAAAATGAAAGCAAAATTTAAGCCTAAAAAAGAAACGGAAGTTGTGAGGAAATGTTTCACCCCAGAAAATATACTTCTGATTCCATTTTCACTTGTTTGCAATTGAAATAACCCCAATGTCAAGTTAGCAAAGCAAATTCCTACAAAAAATTTTTAAATGTATTAACCACAAATATTACTGGAAGAAAGTCTTAGAGAAAAATATGTTTTCCTACATGGAAGCTGTAAAATGAACAGCCATTTGGGCATGTTATTACAATAAGAAATATTTCTAAAGACTTTATTGCAGGATAGAATTAATAACGATGACATAATCTATCAGTCACATAGTCTATTCTTTAAGAAGCATGGTAAAGTAAAAAAAAGAAACTGATTCTTTAGAGTACTGGAAAAATGTTGGTACTCTCTACATGTTAAATCTCATTTTCAAATACATTTATTATTCATTCTTACCCTCTTCATCCTTGCCCTCCTGCTTAGGATCACATCTATGAGTCAGTTGCAAAAGCAGTGCTCATTTCCCGCTTACTCAAGTATATCAAGATATTCAATGTATGATTTCTGAATTCAAAAAAGCGACATCCCCCAGAACTCCAAGTGACACTCAGAAGAACTCAAAATGTTATAGTTCATCAGCTTAGATATCTTTTTGAAGAAAGGCTAATGATTTTTTTATACCTTATTAGCTATTTGATGACACATTTTACATGAATGTCTTCAACGTTAAAAAAAAATTGTAATTTTATATAACCAATGGGGTAACAAAATCAAACTTTCATTTAATACTAACCTTTTCAAGGAGCACTAAATCAAGTCTCCAAAAACATACAATTTTATGCATTATTAAAATTAGAAATAAGACACATAGTTTCTCTGATTGTAATATATGTTACCTCCATCAGCTACAGTATGAAAATAATAAACTTCTAGATTAAAGAAAATTTAAGGCAGCCACCTAAGAGTACATATTTCCAAATAAATTCTGATAACTTGATATCAAATGATAATAAAATTACAGTATTAGGTCAGAATTTCCATATGAACTCCAACAGAATGCAGAGGACATGGAATCCATTTATTTCCATAGCAAAATCAAGAGGAAAAAAATTAGGTGTAAAAGAATTTTTAACAGCAAGTACTTGCAAATCTGTCATAAGGTTAAGACTAATAATATTTTATCATGTTGAAGACAATTTTCATCCATTTTCTTTTGGATATAACTATAGTCTATTTATTAACTGACTAAAACATCTATTGGCTCTCACTGGTTCTGTTTTTCAACAAGTCTATTTAATTGAAAACATTAATTTTATTAATGTCCAGTCACAAGCCAGTGAGACCTAGTACTATCTGATATTAAGCATTTACCTTTGCACTTCTTTCTGATGAAAACTCTGAAGACTGAACCTTCCAACAAGTAGTGGAATTAGTCAAGTGGAATATTATTTTTCCCTTGTCTGTCTTATTCTAGTGGATAGAGTTGCCATACAGTAGAACATCTGTGCATCATTTTTCCTAGGGCCACGTCAAGGACATTCTAAATGCTATCTTGAGCTGCATTTAATGATCAACCCAAGTACTTATCAAACAGATACTGACTAAGAATTAACAATTAAAGCTTCAACTATCCCTGAGTAGGTAGTTAATGAACTTGAATTCAAGAAATGATCATGCTAGATGTTGATACAAAAAAAGACAACACACTGGCTTTCCAAGGAATCTCATGGGATAGGTCATTATCTAAGTAATGAAATTGAAAATGATAAGAAAATCTTCAGTAATACCTAGCACTAACATGATTAAAAAGCCAAGTCAGTCAAACACCCAGTTTTTCCACCACACAAATTACAGTATTTGCTCAATTTTTAATTTTATTCTTTTTGATATCAAAATAATATCTGTTATTATACCTTGAAAATATCATCACAAAATAAAATTATAGCTTAAAGTAATTTAAAATTTTATCTTTAGCGTGTGGTAAGCAAAATATTTGGAGAAGGCAATGGTAACCCACTCCAGCGCTCTTGCCTGGAAAATCCCATGAATGGAAGAGCCTGGTAGGCTGTACTCCATGGGGTGGCAAAGAGTCGGACACGACTGAATGACTTCACTTTCACTTTTCACTTTCATGCATTGGAGAAGGAAATGGCAACCCACTCCAGTGTTCTTGCCTGGAGAATCCCAGGGATGGGGGAGCCTGGTGGGCTGCCGTCTATGGGGTCACACAGAGTCAGACACGACTGAAGCGACTTGGCAGCAGCAAGCAAAATATTGGTTCCCTCAAATATATCTACACCCTAATCCTCAAAGCCTGTGAATTATTACCTTGTGTGCCAAAAGGAACTTCGTATTTGCAGATGTAAATTGAGGCCCTTGAGAGGAGAAGATTATCCTGGAATATCCAGGTGGGTCCAGTGTAATTGTAACAGTCCTTGCTAGAGGGAAACAGAAATGTCAAAACAGGAGAAATATTCAGGGATACTATGCTGCTGACTTTGAAGATAGAGGAATGGGATCATGAGCCAAAGAATGTAGCCAGCCTCTAGAAACTGGAAAAAGCAAGGAAATGGTCTCTTCCTTACAGCTTCCAGAAGAGACTCTGCTCATACTTTGATTTTAGTCCATTAAAACCCATTTTTGGCTTCTGATCTCCAGAATTGTCAAATAACTTCATTTTTTATCTCTTTTTCCAGGAGCAACTGGAAATGTGAGTGGTATACAGCTACTCAGAAGGCCATTCTTCCGTGGTCGTGGCAGTGGTGAAACCACCAGAAGCTTGGATGAGAGCTAAGTCTCCAGACATGTCTGACCCTTTATGATCCCAAGGACTGTAGCCCACTAGGCTCCTCTGTCCATGGGATTCTCCAGGCAAAAATACTGGAGTGATTTGCCACGCCCTCCTCCAGAAGCTTATAAACATCATAATTGGCATCAACACTCTCACAGGATATGGGGAGGACCTGAGTTACTAGACAGCATTTATTTGACTCTCCTCTCCACTTTATGCCATGGAGATCATTTTGTGCTTTATTATTATACCATGCCCAGATAATATTACAAATTGGAATTAATAGTGTGTCAATTATTTAACAAAAGCTTCAGCTCTCTGTATCCACTTAGATACAATTAATGAGTCAAAAGAGACCAATCATATCAGTCTTAACTGCTTGGCCTTCAGATTGGAGCAGGTTTCTGCTTTCTTGCTTTGGAAAGGTCATCATAATTCTATTTTAAAATCCTAAAGATCACAAAACATTTAAAGTGCTTCCTTGAAAATTCTGAAAGCTCCCCAAACCCAGTCAGGTCAATAAAGAATTATCATTTAACATTTGTTAAGCACCCACAGTCTGGAAAATATCATACCAGACAAAGAAAAAGAGATAAAACACACTAAAAAATTATGAGCACTTCTTTTAAAGAAAATAACCCTCACCTGTAGGTCAGAGGAGGTGATAATTCTGATTGATCAGAAGTAATGACCCAGCAACTTGATTACACCCAACAAGCGATGATGAAAAAGCCACAGTAATCTCTATTCTTGGTTAAAATGTCGAGGTCTATGATTAGACTATAGGAGTCAAAGATCTGAACTATTCTCCAATCATTTTGAGAGAAAGGTCAGTGTATTATGCACTTCAGTAATAGCCTTGCAAATTTTGTGAAAATAGTTTTCTCATCTTCTGTAATTCTACCTAATCTCTGAATTACTCTGAACAAAGCATTGCTATGTGTTATAGAAGGCATTAATAATTAATAAGATGCTTCTTTCAAGGATATCACCTCCTGGTGGAAGAGAGAGAAAATGCATGTGCATGCATGTGTTTCTACTGCCTCACAGTGCTTAGCAGAATATTGCCTTATTAAAGAAGATCCTTAATACATGACTAACTATGTGATTGCAATCCAAGGTAGAATGTGGTAAAGATTAAGTTAGAGGTACAAACAAAATGTGATACACTAAACAACTTTCCAATATCTGAAGAACTACTAGCTTGCATACTTTTTTGCTCTTGTTTAGTCGCCAAGTCCTGTCTGACTCTGAGACCCCAAGGACTGCAAGACAGGCTTCCCTGTCCTTCACTATCTCCCAGAGTTTGCCCAAGTTCATGCCCACTGAATCAGCAATGCCATCCAACCATCTCATCCTGTATTGCCCCCTTCTCCTCTTGCCCTCAATCCCTCCCAGCATCAGGGTCTTTTCAAATGAGTCAGCTCTTCACATCAGGTTGCCAAAGTATTGGAGTTTCAGCTTCAACTTCAGTCCTTCTGATGAATATTCAGGACTGATTTCCTCTAGGATGGACTGGTTGGATCTCCTTGTAGTCCAAGGGACTCTCAAGAGCATTCTCCAACACCACAGTTCAAACGCATCAATTCTTCAGCACTCAGCTTTCTTTATAGTCCAACTCTCACATCCATACATGACTACTGGAAAATCCATAGCCTTGACCAGATGGACCTTTGTTGGCAAAGTAATGTATCTGCTTTTTAATATGCTGTCTAGGTTGTTTATAACTTTCCTTCCAAGGAGTAAGCATCTTTTAATTTCATGGCTGCAGTCACTACCTGCAGTGATTTTGGAGCCCCAAAAAATAAAGTCTGCCACTGTTTCCACTGTTTCCCCATCTATTTGCCATGAAGTGATGGGCCTGGATGCCGTGATCTTTGTTTTCTGTATGTTGAGCTTTTAGCCAACTTTTTCACTCTCCTCTTTCACCCTCATCACGAGGCTCTTTAGTTCTTTGCTTTCTGACATAAGGGTGGTGTCATCTGCATATCTGAGGTTATGGGTATTTCTCCTGGCAATCTTGATTCCAGCTTGTGCTTCATCCAGCCCAGCATTTCTCATGATGTACTCTGCATGTAAGTTAAATAAGCAGGGTGACAATATACAGCCTTGACATACTCCTTTTCCTATTTGTAGTCCAAGGGACTTGAAAGAGACTTCTCCAACACCACAGTTTGAAAGTATCAAAGCTTTGGTGCTCTGCCTTCTTTATAGTCCAACTCTCACATTTGTACATTACTACTGGAAAGACTATAGAGGAATCTATTAAGAAGGGAAGGCCAACATTATAGAATTCTGCTGAGGTCATGATCAGAAACAGAAGTGAACACTGGATTTAGCCACTGATAGCTATGAAAAGAGTAACTGAGTATAAAAGATGGAAGAAAGCTTGGGAGGTTTAAAAAAACTAAGTTTGGAAACATATCTAGACATTTATTTTGAGAAATTATGAAATGAAACAAAACAGAAAAATTATATAGTCACAAGCATAGAAGGTGGAGTCAAAACAGACTGAGTTTTTGGTAAAGGGAAAGATAATGTATTATAGTATATATGTAGGTTGAGAAGAATTGCCTTGTAAAGAGGGAGAAATCCATGATATGGGAGATAGATGACATATTTGTAGAGTAAAAGCCATTAAGAAGGCAACAGACTTTGGAGTATTATTTTTTTTTTTCTGGAAAACCTCACCCTTTACCACATGTTTAGTTGAAAATGAATTGCATGAGTTACCTATCTGAAAATCATGATTCTTGAGATATCTGATTTTTTAAAATAAATTTCTGTATTTAAGTTGAAATTGAACAGCTTGTTTTCCTCTTACCCTGTAACTGATAGAAGGACTGAGAGCTAATATTCTAAACTGAATCACAAATAACTGGGGGCCAGACATCTTGATTGTAGCCAAATCTACTTTGCTACCCACACCATTAACTTCCATTGCACTATTCCTTTCCCCAAAATAAACAAAATTCTAATGGGAAAAAGAGAGGAGAATCACTTAGTTTTGAGACTTTATCCCAGGAAGAGAGCACTGTGGCTTACTCTACTCACAAGGGTGAGCCCTACCAACAGAATAGTCTTCATTTTCCCATTAATACAACTCTAGAATGCCTAGGAAATTCCTAGTTTATGTCTCTAACCTCTTGTATTCTCAAAAATGACCTGGTTTGGACAATGAAATATATGTTTACCCCATCTAAAAGCCAAGTAAGGAGTAACTTTTGCAGGAACGGAGCTTGGCATCACATTTCCTGAATGAAAGTCAGCCTATGCCATGAGTTTACTAATCTTCAGGGGCCTACAGAAACAGGCAGAAAGGAGAATTGTCCAGAAAAGACCATGTGAAGAGACAGGAACAATGGAGCAGTCTGCATTTCCACGGTCTGAGCTGGTGAGAATGTATCAGACTTCTGTGAGTCAAGCAGACATTAGAGACAGCGCCAAGGTTTGAGTCACATTCCTGGTCCCCATTAAGGGCCGACTACAAAGAGCAGAGAGACTGAAAAAAGGGCTGGAGCTTTTGATGGTGGAGAGAAGAAAGAAAAGTTGAATAAAAGAATCAGAGCCAGTGAATCTCCCACCTCTGGGATTGTGAGATGGAAAGCAGCATCTCAGGGCTCCCAAAGACTCACCCTTGTGTCTGGAAGAGCGGCATTTGATGTCTGCCAGGCAGAGTGCATCCACACCTGGCCATTGTTAAGTCCATAAATAGGTACCAGCGAATTTAAAAGATTATTGCCTGTTTCTGCAATGCCTCCTCCCACCACTATCAACAGTGTAATCAAATTCACAGTGAACGGTAGAAGGGTGAAGTCCTGGAAATGCAATGCTGCTTGGCAGTCACTGGGAGAAGAAACAATGATGAAATTCAAGTTTTAAATTGGATAAGACTAGACTGCACTTTTTAATAACAGAAAATGATGGGAAAATCTTGGGATCTCCCTAGATGTTATTTATGGGTCAGAATAAAAGGATAATCACTAAAACATGATAGAAGGCAATGACTGAAGAAAATAAGGCAATGATTGGGATTGTATATAACCAAGTTTAGATCATCTAATAAGCTTATTTGATTAAAATCTTACCTGCTCTTCCACCCCACTCCCTCTGTTCAATCATTTTACTATTGCAAGTTATGTTTGGGGTTTTAGATAAGTTGTAAGTGTAATTTGTTTCTTAAGATTTTTTTTTTTTTTTTTTTTTTTAGTGGTGGTTTATTTTACTCATGAGACTAAAGAGTGTTTGGTGATTAATTCTGAACTCAAATACCTAACTTTCCTTTCTAGAATAGAATATTTTCAAGCACCAAAAGCAATAATATCTAACCCAGAAGGTAGAAACATAAAAGGCTGAACATTAGGAACCTGTATTTCCATCTTGCCTGCAGTGCAGTAAGTGAATGCAAAGGCTTCAACTGTTATCCGTTTTAATTCTCAGATACAGACGGCAAGTCAAGTAGGTAACTAGCTCCTATAGATCTCTCTAAGAAAAACTGAAATGATCAACTTCAAGCAGCTAATCTAGCACTGGATCAAAACCCCTCAGGGAAATATTTATGTTTTACTAGTTTACTCAGAGAAACAGCTCTAGGGATCTGCAGATATCCTCTGTGATTTTGACTGAAGGAAACACTGATGCCAGAGCTGAAGCTTGTGATTTAATCATAGAAGCAATTCAGCCTTTAGCAATCCTATCTGCTCAGAAATCAATAACTACACTTTCAGTTCTATTAAAGGATTTTTTAAACTTCTCCACCTGACCAAGATATTAATTTGTATATGTTCCATGGTCTGCCTTTCTGGTTGATATCTTGAAATGCTGACAGACTAATTCAAAGATCCAGTTTGAAATACTTTCCCCCTCAAATTTTCTCTGTCATCATCATCATCATTATTTTAATTATTTTCTGACTCACATACCATTTCTCAAACACTGGAGTGCTTTAAAGAATTCTCTACAACATCCAAAGATAACATTTCACATAAGTCTCCCAAACATAGTCTTCCAGTCAGGGAAAGGTAGTATAAAATAGCCTTCAGAAACAGAGACTGTGAAAAACTTTCTGGTCAGAAATAGGTTATCATTAAAAATTTTTAAATGGACAAACAAAATTTCAGTTAAAGAGCCAGAGAAATTAGGGCAACTCAAGGAAAATCATGGCCTATCACAATGCCAAGGGCTCTTGAAATCTCAGATCATCTACACTGAAGTTCTCAAAATTTTCACATGATGTAGCCTTTCATAACATATGAATTGTAAAGAGGATGTGGTTTTTCTGTCAATTAAGAATAGCATGGCTTCCTGCTCTGTTTTGCATGAATGACCATTACTTACATTAAAACATCTCATTCTACCTTATAATAATTGATAAATTAATTTAACATTTGGATGGATATGGATTTCTTTAAATTATGCAGTATAATAAGCAACAGGGGTGTACTAAAACAAGCATTAAATGGGAAACTAGAAATCATAGATTCTCATCTAAGAACTCACTGTCCTATGATATGTCTTTGTTTAGTCCTAGAAGCTCCATGTCTCACGCTTTCATTTAAAAATGTAAGGTTCTGTAGACCAAACCCAGTTTGCTGTGAGTACCTAGAGATGGGATGGGAGGTAGGAGGGAGGTTCAAAAGGGAGGAGACAAATGTATCCCCATGACTGATTCATGTTGATGTATGACAGAAACCAACACAGTATTGTAAAGCAATTATCATCGAATTCAAAATAAATAAATTTCAATAATAAAAATATAAGGTCCCAGAAATAATGACTTTCTAAACTTGGAGAAGGTAATCAAGAGGATGTGACCACTGATTGACCAATGAGTTGAACTCAGGCAATGAGTTTCTTTGCCTCATCTCCTGTCCTTGGAAGGTACACTCTGCTTACCTTTCACACACTAGGATCTATTCCAAGGACATAGCCTTGAGAGAGCAAGGTGTTGTTGAGACCATCTGGACTGTGTTTGTGACTGCACTCAGTTAAGGCTTTATATATATATTCTTAAGATTCGAGAGAGTGGGTGCAGAAATCTTCTTGTCTTAGAGGTCTTGTAAGTTCCCCTGTTTATTAAAATTGCCACCTACCAGTCCAGAGTAGTTTGCCTTTTTCTTCAGTCTCCACTTGCTCTCCATGTAGGAGAGACAGTTTTCAAACAAATAAAACTAAAATTTTCAACTCTAAAATGTTAAGGTAATTGGATACCCATTTATATATTGCCGTTAAAGCTAAGCATTCTTTTTGCCATGGAAGCTATACAGGCAGTTCAATAAACACTTGATTTCTCATTTGTCAACAATATTTATAATTACATCTTTTAGAAAATGCTTTTTCTATGTTAGAATTAATGTTCAAACTGATTTATTAGAGGAAATAGACCAATGTTCATATCAATTTGGCCTCTGGACTTTGGGGATAGACAACACAGTCTTACAGAGATTTGTGGTTAGTTTTTCTTTATTAAATGCTAGATTGAGAAGAGAATGAGGATATTTCTAATTATAGCAGAAACAATGTTTAGTTTAATTAACGTGTATTAGAGTGATCTAGAAGTGTGGTGTTGGAGAAGACTCTTGAGAGTCCCTTGGACTGCAAGGAGATCCAACCAGTCCATCCTAAAGATCAGTCCTGGGTGTTCATTGGAAGGACTGATGCTGAAGCTGAAACTCCAATACTTTGGCCACCTGATGTGAAGAGTTGACTCACTGGAAAAGACCCTGACGCTGGGAGGGATTGGGGGCAGGAGGAGAAGGGGACGACAGAGGATGAGATGGCTGGATGTCAGCACCAATTCGATGGACATGAGTTTGAGTAAACTCCGGGAGTTGGTAATGGACAGGGAGGCCTGGCGTGCTGTGGTCCACGGGGTCACAAAGAGTCGGACACGACTGAGCAACTGAACTGAACTGAGTCCTCTAGATATCATCAGCTGCTAAACAAGGACCATGTCTTCTGTTTCTATGTATAATCTACTCTGGTAATACAGAAATGTGTAGTCATCCACAAATATTTATTGAGTTCCTCCTCAAAACCAGTACGTCAGCCACTGTTCCAATTACTGGGAATATAGTAGTGAAAAAATATACCAGTGAAATTCTTGTTCAAATGAGAATATATACATAGTTAGAGAGAGACAGAGAAAGTGAGAGACTAGAGCTAAGAAGTTGTGTGTGCTTACACTAAAAGTCTCTGTAGAAGTACAACTTCCATCTCTTTGGTCAAATTTGCTCTCAGTTTACTTAAGAATAAAAGGAACACATATATTTAAAATTCAAAGTTATGAGAACAAACATGTAAATAGAATTACTTGTGTCTATCTCTGCTGAATTCTTGATACAGCGCACCTTTAAGGATACTCAATCACATGGGTACAAACTTATCCTTGATAGCCTCAATACCTGCTGACATCATTATGTTTGTTTTATGCTAAAGGTCAAGTGAGATAAATATAGAAATACATTCTCATTTTCCAAGCATTTAATTTCTGATGCTCGTTCCCCTCATATATTCTAAATGAACTTTCATTTAAGTGCAAGTTTACAAAATGTTTATATCACAAATTTTCTCCTCATATTGTTTGAATTGTACAATTTTATCCTTGGTGGCTCAGTGGTAAAGAATCCACCCGCAATGCAGGAGACATGTGCAGAGACATGGGTTCAATCCCTGGGCTGGGAAGATCCCCTGGAGAAAGAAATGGCAACCCACTCCAGTATTCTTGCCTGGAAAATCCCATGGACAGAGGAGCCTGGTGGGCTATAGTCCATGTGGTCACAAAAGAGTTGGACACAACTTGGCAACTCAGTAGCAACAATCAGTCTGCAACTTAAATCTCTGTTCTTAGATATTTTTACTCCTAATTTAGTCTTCCATTAGGAAGCAATAATTAATCATGGAGGCTCTTTGAAGCTGAAGAAAGAAGTAAGCATTTTCTAATCTCAAGATATTAGCCTTCTTGTTCCTAATGCTAAGAATATAAAAAATTTTATACCTTTACAAATGTTTTCTAGACAATGACTGCTGGTGTCAGGCGCTGAGCTCATTTTGGGGAACATGATGGCTGAAATATGGCCCTTTCCCTTGCTTAGACCACATTTAACATGAAGAAACAAAACACGTAAACCAAAAATGTAAGATGCAAAGTGACTAAGATCTGCTCAGAATTGCAAAGGCTCATAGCAAGGAAAAGGACTGCTTCTGATAAAGGGTACAAAAACCTTCACAGAGAAGACATTTTCTTTGCCTCTTTAAGGATGAATAGAAGATCACCAGAAAAAAGAACAAACAGAGGTTAATATAAGCTTATTTATAAATATTTTTAAATGGTTAGAGACTAAGCTTTAAGGAACACTAAATATAATGGTTTTCATAAGCAATTTTTTTTTAAATAGCGATGTTACTTGATGACTAATTATTCTATGTACCACCTCTTTTTTAACTTATTTTTTTATTGAAGGATAATTGCTTACAGAATTTTGTTGTTTTCTGTCAAATATCAACCTGAATCAGCCGTAAGTATACATATATCCCCTCCCTTTTGAACTTCCCTCCCATCTCCCTCCCCACCCCACCCCTCTAGGCTGATACAGAGCCCCTGTTTGAGTTTCTTAGCCATAGGGCAAATTCCCTTCCTGTTGGCTATCTATTTTATATATGGTAATATAAGCTTCCCTGTTGCTCTTCCCATACATCTCACCCTCTCCTCCCCTCATCTTTTTAAGACCTTAGTCTTTTACAAAAATCTTGATTAACTGATGATTTTTAGAAGATACCTAGACTCTATAATGTTACCAGAACATCTAATCAAAATCTAATGTCACTACTTGTTTTCTTTTTATTATGACTCCTCTCTTCCACAACTCTGGATCCTCTGCCTAAAAAATTCTCTCTGTGATCACTACTGATATTACAAACGTCCATGCCTCTATGTCAAAATTGTCAGTCTTTTTCCTGTGAGAGTTGTTCTTATATTCAAAATTTAAAAAAAGAGCCATTTAGGCCAAGATAATTTACTAATATATTTGGCAGTGAACACTGGTATTTAGTTTTATTGACCCAATTCAGGTATATTTTTTGTTAGCCACCAAAAATTCTTATGTTAATTAATTTTTTTAAGTGCTTTGGTATTTTCTACCACTCATTTTGGGGAAGGAAAAAGAAAGGAGAAGGGAACAAAAGGAAGTTAATGAAACTAGGGTTATATCATGGAAAAGAAGAGGTTTTATTTCTATGTTTAATAGATCTCTAAAGCTTCCCAAAAGTTCCCACAATCTATCTCCTCAGACAGATCAAGGAGGCATTATAAGAAACCCATAGCAGAAAGAAAATGTCAAGGAAACATCACAGATATAAAACAGACTTTCTCCAAGAACAAATCATTTCTAGGACATATTTTCTATAAATGTCCAGCACTCGCCTTGCACAGGTGCTCTTGACAAATAATTCAGGCACAGAAATTCTAGAATGTAAAAATCTGAGTTTTTATACATGTCTTTTGCATACAAGCGAATTCTAAATTCAAGTTAAAATGCTAATACAGTGTATATCCTTAATTTTTGCTTCCGTCATTTGAAAATGGAGAATTTAAATGTCAATACAAATGATTTTATAAATATGCAATGCTTTAGAAATCACAAACTCTAAAGTTTTTAATGCAAAGAGATGTCAGCATTCAAAGATTCTAAAATACATCATTTACTCTTATTTCTGTTATATGGTTTTATAATACCCATTTTAAGTAGCTAGAGACAGTTACTTTAAATTGAGTTTCTCAGAAAGAGACTTTTTTAAGCATAATAACAACAAAGTTATTACAAAAGAGAAAGGATTTATTCCCCAAGTTTCTTTGCAAAAGTCAATCATGCCTGCAGAGGAACTTGATTAATGGTGCATAATCTACAGATGTTATGGAAGCATTGTAAGTGAGAATGTTAATTATCTAACTTTTTAGCAGAAAGATAAGAGTTTAACCTTTAGAAAAAGAAAGACAGGACTAAATAACTCATGGGAATTAGTAATGGGATAGTGAGCTTTTTATATTCACAATGGCAACTGAAATCCATCCCAGGTGACAACTGACAGAAACACATGAACATCAGTTTTTACCAAGGCTGACACATGAAGTGTTGGCAGCCTCTTCAGTTTCATCCTAAATAAGAGTCTATATCTCTAAAGTACTCAAGAATACCAGCATACACACCAGAGGAAATTTATTACTATGGGTTACTTGAAGACAATTGAAACTTTAACAAAGATGCAAGAGTTATCACGATACTAAGCTCTATTATTTTAGGTCACTCTCTAATACAACTGTCTATGATGACCCATAGCTGCCTATAATCTAATACATGCAATTTGAAGGCTGTATTTTCTGTGTGTTTGTTCCTTGTTGTGGAAGTAGGGTGGGGATGAGAGTAGTAAACTCTGATTTAAAAAAAAAAAAAGCACCTCATTGAAATGTTCATGTGTACCAACATTCAAAGTTCCCTTTCTACCTGCAGTCCAACTTAATATGAAACAGAGAAATGCAGGAGTCACTTAACTTAATTATGTAAACAATAAAAGGCAAGAAAGACATTTCATTTTAGCAACATACAGTATTTCTCATGAAACCTAGACACATTAGATCACGGCCCTTTTGAACTGAAATGCAAGGTCATTAACATTAGACTTTCAGACTTAGGCTACTCTTTCAAAAGGAGACTTCTCAAAAAATGCTTCCTCAGTAGTCTTTAAAGGACCATCTCCTTCCACCTATTTGAGTCTTTGTGTTTTACAGACATTTTTGCTCTTAATATTTTTATCTCTTATTCCATGTTGTTGAAGTAATCTGATTCCTGCTGGACTTTCAATCACCACAGATATATTGATAACTTCCAAGTTAATACCTCCAGATAAGCTTTATCAATTGTATCCCAAAAGAGCACATCCAGTTGTTTACTGTATATAGCAGGTATGGAGTCTAGTCTACAAATTCACCACCTTCAATAAATGACTTGTCTTTATTTTTTAATAATTGAACTTAATGTCTCTTATGAGAACTCATGTTACCTGATAATGAAAACTTAATTTCAATCAGTTACAGAAGAAATTTGCTTTCTCCCTGGCCTTGCTTTTAGATTCTGGGGACACTGTAGGGTTTTAAGACAATCTGTTTATATATCTACAACGTCATTTGCTGAGATGTCTCTGTTCCCAGTTTCTATTTTGCTCAACAATCCACAAAAATCAGCTCTTCAACCCCCTCTCCTTTGATCTAAGTTCAGCTCACTTTCAGCCATGTACCAGCCATTCTAGGATTCATATTCCCTTGAGGAGATAGATTGTGGGAAATATTCCCTTGATCTCAAACTACTGAAGACTGTTGGAAAATTTGTGATGCCCTCTCTGACAAGTCTGCCTTAACATACCAGGAAAAAATTTCTGCTCTTACCCTTGCTTGTTGTAAGGGAACACTGTAAACTGCCATATCTCCAGAGTCTGGAGGTGATTAAAGGATGTCCCTTTCTGGAGCCCATAAAATTCATCTTTAGTCTAGAGAGAGGAAGAAATTTGCAAAAGATAAAAATTTTTATGATTTTTCATAAAAAAAGAGATTTTTTTTTTCAAATCTTTTCTCTATGGTAAGGCCTAAGCTTATGGAAATCAAACCCAAGAATTAACTCTTTTGACCTGTTCTATATTGATCATCTCCACCTTGTGGCAGGTGGAATACCCTAACTTCTTAGGCTAGGGAATGACCAACTAATTCCAAGAAAAGGAATTAAACATAATTTACATCTCAAATTATTTCCTTACCTCATCATCCTCTTCACACATATCTTCCACAAATAATACATACTCAATAGATCTAAAATCCATCATCTTCCACCCAAGTCTATCTTCTTCCTGTTGGATATCTCAGTGAATGGCATGGTTGTCCATGTAGTAACTGAACAATAGTGTCTATGCTACCCAAGACTGCACTGCATCCCTCACTCTTCCAGGTAGTAACACTGTTCTATTAATTCCAATGTTATATCAGCTCTCAAGTCAGTTCCTTGATATCTGGGCAGTGTGTTAGTTTAATCCTTCATCATTTTCTACCTAGACTACTGCATTAGCTCCACACTGATCTAACTCCCTCCAGATTTATCCTCAATAGCACTTAAAAATATTTCCTCTAAAATGTATACCTAGCAATTCTATAAATATTGACTCTTTTGTCTGAAACTTCACTTTCCTTTATCTCCTTCTAGTTAATTACTATCTGTCTCATAAGGATCATGAAGTCTATGAGCCTGAGAAGTTTTTCCTGATTTACCATCACCCCTACCACTACATTCATCTTCAAATACATTGTGATCTAATTTTGATTATTTGTCCCTCTGACAACACTAGAACATGATAGATGAAGCCTAGACAGTACTGAAAATGAATGTGCTTATGTGCTAAAGTTCTAACACAGTGCTGAGAATATAGTACACTAGATTAAATAATCCAAAGTGACATCTTGCTTCCCTAATCAATACGACTTGCCTGGTAATTCCAATTCTGAACTCTCTTGCTCTATCATCAAATTCAGTTTTTCCCCAAAGCCTTAGTCCTGTGAATGTGGGTCTTCTGATTTTATTGAACATCCCATATGGCCCATCATTATATTCCTCTGGCTAAAGGCATATAAAGACAATCAAGGTTTAAAAGGAAAGTCTTTATCAATGCCATGAAAAACAAAAATGCATTCAGGAAAAATAAGTATCCTGTATGACTTAGCAATAAATACAATTTACCTAATCAAAATAATATAAACATGATACATTAATCATCCAAATGACTGACAGTAAAACTACCAGGGATAGAAAAATATGTAGGGGAGTAAAAAGATACTGCCTAAATGGGAGAAGTCAGAAAAGAGAATATAAAATACATTATTCGGAAATATAGGCGACAAGGGCTGTGGAGGAAGAGAGACAGAGCATGAAACAATCCGGAGGGAACCTAGAGATTCTAATGGTTTTTAAACAGAAATTCAATGATTCTTCTTCACCCGACTTCACCTCCACTTCTACAGGTCTCTAGTGCTAACCAACTCCTGAGCCTTTTAGTAATTCTTTAATTAAATTGAATTGACTGCCAGCCCTCCTACTGCGGAGGATTCAGCTTTCTTGGTTCTGCTTTACCTGTTACCAGTCGTCCTGCTGGTTTTCAGCCTCCGAAACTTTTACTGCTGGGTCTGCTATAATTGCCTCCTCTCCAATTTCCTTTGTGCCACTGGGTTTATATGCACGTATACACTGAACCCACTGAGTTTATACTGAATTTGCATATATGTATATATATGTGTGTATATATACATATATATACTGAACTTATATATATATATATATGTTTCAGAGAGAGAATAGGTAACTTTATATTCAAGCTGCTTTTTTCACAATGGTTTTTCTCATCACTCTCAAAAGTTCTCCTGTCACTCGTATTCACGAAACATTTTCATTTAGGTAATTAAGTTGTTCGGTGTATGTAATAATAAAACTCAGAAATTTAACCGTGAAGCTGTCCTCGGGCTCAGCACTGGCATGCTTTATGCTGAACCTGACGTTAAGACAGTGTGGTTGACTTTCTCGCTACTTCTCCATCTTCTGCCCCTCTTGTTTTTCCCACCAGCCAACACTCAGTTTCTGTTGGACATGGGAAGAGGAAGAAGGAGAGACAGGAAAAGAGCAGAGAAGTCTAATTTTACTGGTTTACTGGAACTTCAGAAATCAGGATTGGTGCTCTCTCATCTTGGTGTATGTTCAAAGATGAATCTTTCTTTTGGGGATTTTCTTTGTAGAAATTTTGATGGACACCACCCCACTACATATCCACATACCCTGCTGCTGCTAAGTCGCTTGAGTCATGTCCAACTCTGTGCAACCCCATAGACGGCAGCCCACCAGGCTCCCTCATCCCTGGGATTCTCCAGGCAAGAATCCACACACCCTGGAAACATCCAAATTTTGCTCACTTGACATGGCAATGACAGTTGTCATGCTGCTTAATCTCTTCTCAACTGCTAGCAATCCACCCTGCTCAGGCCCTCTATCCAGGTTTCACAATTTTTCCAGTTAAATTTCTAGCAAAAAGCTCTCTCTCAAGCCTGCTTTCAGTCCATAGATCCTCTGATTTGTCAAACACTTAAAGAGCAGGTGACTTTCGGTTCAGGATTTGGAATGACTGGGACACTTTTTCACTGGTGGGATTATAAATTGGTACAATCACTTTGGGAAACAGTTTGGAATTATCATGTAAACCTGAACATTTATGTGGTCTACAGCCCTGCAGTTACATCCACAGGCATAGGTACTAGAGAAACTCTTGCACATATGTACCAGGAATCACAAATCAAAATGTTCATGGTAGCATGTTCATACAAGTAAAAACCGGAAACGGACAAAACTGCATCACAGAGAAAGGATATGTTATGCTATTTCATACAGTAGAATATTATGCTTTATAGAAAATTAATGAACTGCTGCACATATAATATTCATGAATCTCAAAAACATTGTTGAAAGAAAGCAAGTCATATAAGAGAACATACTGTGTGATTCCATTTACATAAAGTACAAAACTAACAAAAGTAAAAATTATAATGTTTAAGGATACATAAATGGTAAAGCCAGTAAAGAAAATCATGAGAATGTTAAAGTTAAAAATCAGGATAGTGGTTATTTCTGAGGTTGAGGGAGAGGTATGATCAAGGAGAAAAATGCAGAGTTCATTTTTTGAGGTCCATTAATGAGAATCTAAAAACTAACATCACTTCAAGTACTTGCATTATAGAAAATTTAATCAAAAAATTACTGACATGTGTAATGGAAGAGCTGAGAAATCAAATCTCCTGCAATAGTTCAGAATGACCTAACACAGGTGAAAGGGAACTAGAGCAAAGTAGCCTATAAGGGCTATTTCTCCTAATTAAGATACTGAGCTATGAATCTGGGCCAATAGGCTCAGGACAGGCACATCAGGATGGAAGGTTCTTTTCCTTAAGGGGATAGAGAGTACAAATGTGTTCATTTTATTATTTTTAAACTAAATATATACATGTTTATTTTATGTACAACATACTTTGCAATTTGTTTTTTTAATCCTTCAAGCATGGGCAGAAATGTTTGTTAAGTGGATTCTATCAGTAATTTTAATACATTGCAGAGATACATGAAATTTCCAGATTGAATACATTTTTTACTGTATGATCTTTAAAAATTCCCATCAATTTTCACAAAAGTAAAATGGACGTGATAATCCCTAATTTGCAGTTATTTCCAGTTCTAAGGGCAACAGTGTGCATGAGAGGCCCAACACTGTGCCTGGCAGAAGGGAGAACCTTTGCAAATGGGAAAGGCCAAGCTTTTTCATAGGAGAGCTGTGAGAAAGCTAGTGAGGCTTTTTCTGACTTCAAGTCTTGATCAGAAAAGAATAAATAATCCTAAATTCTCCTCCATATTCTTAAGGAAGCTAATTAACATGCTTCCTGGAATTGTTAGCATTGTATTCAGGCCTTGCTACTAGCATATTCAAAAGCAGAAGCCAACACTAAGAATTAGTACAAAAAAGATGCCACTGCTAAAGTACCCATTGTTCCGAGGAATTCAAAGAGAAAATATGCTAAGAACATGAGGAAGAATGGTCACCACTTCCAAAAGAAAAGATTTTAAATAAAGCAATACTGACTTCAAATCACTTAAAATCATAAACAATAGCAGAAATGTGTGGTTTATCGAGGACTGAAATAACTCCACAGCAGTGCAGTGAATTTTCATTGATATATAAGTGGTCGCCTATTATTTGCAACAATGAAGAGGACTAATTTAACACAAGAATGTAGCAGGAGAGGCAATGCTGGTTTAATAATAGGTTCATTCTCGGCAGGAATTCATATGAGTGAGTAGGGGAAATAAGGATAGTTGCAGGGTGGGAAGGAGAAGGCAGAACGAGATGACTGCAAACCGCATGGCATCTTTGCTTAGAAGTCTATTATATGAATGTGCCAAGCAGCTGTTTCAGTGCCCTACGGTGTGAGTCAAGAAACGTGACTCCAACTTGACAAAGTACAAAAGGTAAAGACCAGGTAAAGCTGACAGACCTCAGGGATCTCTGTTACTGGCTGTTACCTTCAGAGCGTTGCTGGCAGAGGATGAAAGCGCCCCCCCCCCACACAGAACCGCAGGGGCACAACCCGGACTTGGGCACACAGCAGCAGGAGAAGGAAAGGTGTGCCCTTCACTAGAATCCAATTTGTTAAAGGAAACTGTACATTCTGTGAAACTATTTACCCTGATTTGGAAATTAGTGGTTGCCTTAGCAATACTCGAATCCCATGAGACTCACACACACACACACACACACACACACACACACACACACACACACACACACAGTGCTAATTTCAATTCATGGACACCTTCACGGGTAAGGAGTGCAAACAATAACTTGAGCATCCCATTTGGCCTGGCTCTCACAGGAAATGAGATTTCCCTTGGTCTATAAAAATATCCTGATAATAACCCCCATTTTTCAGTATCTTTTGTACACCAGTTTTATGCTGCCGCCTTTACATTCAATCTCATTTGGTAGCCACTGTAAGCCTGCAAGGACAGCAATAATATTCCCATTTTACGGATGAAAAATATGCTGTAGAGTGGCTCCATTACTTTCTCAAGGTCACTCAATGGTGGTTTGAAGATTTTAACTCAGATTTGGCTGACTCCAAAATTTCATTCCATTCTTTTAGCATTTTTAGCTTTGTCAAAAATAATACAAATTTATAAAGCTGCAAAGTACCTTAGGAATTATTCTGCACTAGTCCTCAAGTAAAACATAAGGAACTAGAGACACAAGAAGCCTAAGAGATTTGCTCCTGGTTACAAGGCCAATAATCGCAAAGTTGAGAATAGAATTCAGTTTTTAGTTTGAGCCACTGAGGGCTTCCCAAGTGGCTCAGTGAGGAAAGGATCCACCTGCAATGCCAGAGATGCAGGTTCAGTCCCTGGGTTGAGAAGATTACTTGGAGGAGGGCAGGGCAACTCACTCCAGGATTCTTGCCTGGAGAGTCCCATGGACAGAGGAGCCTAGAAGGCTATAGTCCATGAGGTTGCAAAGAGTCAGACATGGCTAAAGCGACTGAGCATGCACGCTTTTGAGGCATCATTTACGGAGGCCACCTCTGAGCCATCCAAACTGGGATGTTCTCAGTGTTGAACTGTATCTCATTCATTTTTGCATGTCTTTTTTGATATATAACTAAAACCAAAGCAGAAATAAGAACTGAGAGGATTTCTGTGTTATGTTGAGATACAGTAAGAGTTTACTATTTTATACCCCAAACATTGAAGGTGACCGGTTCACACAGGCCCTTCCAGGCTGTGCTCATCCACAGCTGCTCATGTTATAAAGTATCCTTGCAGTTTTCTTTCTATCATGCAAAGATTCACATTTCTGAGGTGTCCCATCTGTGTCTGCAGCAGTCACCCTGAAGGTGACAGGAATATGAGTCAAATGGCAGGCTCATTTTGCACCTGGGTTTTCACAGGAGGTAAGGACTAGTCCAAAACAACACTGAACAGTGAGGGTTACCTATGGTGCTACTTACTAAAGTTTTTTTCTGTGCCACTGTTTCTCTTTCATGGGCTGATACTGCCTTCCTCAATTCACCAGGCTCCCCGCACCACCACACTGTCAATTTTGCCATACTGTCATCTAGCTATCCAAAGTCCCCTGCTTTAAAATCCCATTAAGACCTGGCCTCCTCCACAGTAACCTTATGCTCCTAAATTACCTCTCATTCTTCCTCATCCTATTCTTACCACAATTGCCATCTTCTTAATGATTAAGGCAAGTTGGTGAAAAAAGATATTTCTAATTAATTTTGAAATAAAACGATGGAGGCAATCCATACATAAAACTCCTTGTGTATTATGTAGTAAATGTTTTGTTTTCCTGATCCAACGACCTCCTATGAAGACTTTGTCCCTTGCTGTATATTTAAGTTTGCCTTGATTTTTTCAAATGTTTTAATCTAGTGCTGGTTTGAGGCTCACAGGACCTTGTTAGATGATTTACCAATACATGAGAACTAGAGTTCCCTCCCCCCCACAAAAAGGAATGTGTCTGAAGGCCGAAAACTCAGGAAGGATGTCTTTGAACTGATAGAAACTGGTTATTGTTCACTAAGTTGTTGAAATGGTCAACTCATCTATCAAACATTTGTTAAGTGCTTCCTGCTCATGCTCATGTGCCAAACACTGGACAAGGTATAGGGAGTTTAAAAGAAAAAAATGAATAAGGAATAGTATTACCCTTCAAGAAATCGATAATGTAGGTGGGAAGACAAGGCAAATGTTTATTATAATTCTTTGCAATAGTTTTGATGAGAGGGCAATTTGGTGAAAAGATGGGCTTAAATACAGATCAGTCTGAACTTAAATATTGCCTCTGCTGCTTATTAGCTATGAGGACCCCAGCAAGTCACTTAACTTCCCTGGACTTCAGGGTTTTTTTAGCATAAAAATTCAGAAAATATATATGTGCATGTATATACATATATATATACACACATTGCAGGATTGTTTAGAGAAAGCATATATAAAGCACCTATCCTGGGAACAGCGTGCCTGGAATAAAAGATGGTATATAGTTAGCAACTATATCATTATTTTTATTATTAAAATGATAAAGATAAGCTTGTGTCATATTACACATAGACACACAAATGAGTCAGAATTCATGAATCCAGGGAGATTTTCAGAACTCAGCAATGGCCTAAAGTGACAGATATAAATTCAGTGAAAGAATGAAGAGAGTGAGAGTTCTCATGGCTGCATTCAAAGGCACAGAGAAACATGATAGTTTAGGAACTGCTGGTCAGTCTGGGTGGCTGCAGTCAGGACAAGAACTAAGAAATCAACTGGTGAGGTTGGAAGCCAGACCACAGAAAGACTTTATAACCATGGTAACCATAAATCCCTGTTTGCGTGAGTTATGCCTGTTGTCCCAAAGTAATTATTAATAGGGCAAACTTTCCACTCTTAAGCTTAGATGATAAATCACATGGTCACTCTCTTTACATTCCATAGTGAGAAATTTTGGTTTAACCAAAGCTATATAGCACCTGAAGAAAGCTAACTTGGGGAATGAAATAATCGATTCTAGTTTTAAATAGCACATTCTGGCAATTCTGCTAGCTATATTGGAGGATGGGTTAGAGAGGGCAGTCTGAAGGCAAGTGAAATGAGGAAGCAAAGTCAGTACAAGTTGCACTTTCAGTCACTTTGTTTGAAATATAGTCATAACTAACATGTTTCTTCCATCTACTTATCACTGGAGCAAATACTATTCTAAATGTTTATATGTGTTATCTCAATTAAACCTCACTGCACCATCAGGGCTTCCCTGGTAGCTCAGCTGGTAAGGAATTAGCCTGCAATGCAGGAGACCTTGGTTCAATTCCTGGGTCAGGAAGATCCGCTAGAGAAGGGATAGGCTACCCATTCCAGTATCTTGGGCTTCCCTATGGCTCAGCTGGTAAAGAATTTGCCTGCAATGTGGCAGACACAGGTTAGATTCCTAGGTTGGGAAGATCCCCTGGAGAAGGGAAAGGCTACCCACTCCAGTATTCTGGCCTAGAGAATTCCGTGGACTGCATAGTCCATGGGGTAGCAAAAAGTTGGGCACAACTGAGTGACTTCCACTTTCAGGGCTTCCCTGGTGGTTCAGATGATAAAGAATCTGCCTGCAAAGTGGGAGACCTGGATTCGATCCCTGAGTTGGGAAGATCCCCTGAAGAAGGGAATGGCTACCTGCTCCAGTATGCTGGCCTGGAGAATTCCATGGATTGTACAGTCCATGGTGACCCAAAGAGTCAGACAGGACTGAGTGACTTTCACTTTCACACCATCATAAGATGAATATTATCATTATTTTTTCCTCCTTCATTTTTGAGCAAACTGAGGCCTATGGAAGTTAAATTATTTGCTATCAAGAGTATCCTAATTCATACCCACAGAATCTATCAGCAGATCTCATGTTTGTAACCACAGAATTATACTGCAATTTCAGAAGACTCAGGGCTTCCCAGGTGGTGCTAGTGGTAAAGAACCTGCCTGCCAATGTAGGAGACATAGGGACATGGGTATAGCAACCCACCCCAGGATTCTTGCCTGGAGAATTCCATGGACAGAGAAGCCTGGCAGGCTACAGTCCATAGGGTTGCACAGAGTCAGACATGACTGAAGCGACTTAGCATAGAGGACTCAACCAATGATGACTGATGTCGGGATTCACAGTCACTGCTTGCCTAGGTAAATATGAAGTACATCTTCCTTCAAGTTCTCCCTTCCTTTCTTGTGCCCTAGAATCACCAAATGTTTATCATTCACATTGTTTTTTCCTCACCCATCAGTCTGGCACTCAGATAATTCCCCTCGACCTACAATAGATCAGAGATGTTGCCCTGGATTAAGGCTACTCTCTTCTGCTATTGCTATGCTGTCAAGGCGACGACAGAAAAGTCAAGGTCAAGGTTTCCATTCCTCACTCAGAGGTATCATTTTAATAGGATAAGTTTACTTCAGGAAAGAACAGTTTGACAACTTTGCCACATCTAAAAATGAGATGCAATAGTCCACAACGACCACTCTGATTCAAAAGGAAAAACTCTTTCCTTAGACAATTGTCTCAGTTCCTGTTCTATGTTGTTGTTGTTAGTCATTCAGTTGTGTCTGCCTGTGCAACCCTATGGACTCTAACCTGCCAGGCTCCTCTGTCCATGGGATTTCCAGGCAAGAATATTGCGGTGCATTGCCATCTCCTTCTCTAGGGGATCTCCCCGACCCAGGGATCGAACCGAAGTCTCCTGTTGGGCAGGCAGATTCTTTTCCACTGAGCCACATGAATACCCTCTTTGCTATTCTTACTATTCCATAATTAATCTCCCCAAGACTGTTAAAAGTTATAATATTTATCTCCTTTGTGAAAAAATGCATTCTTACAATCGTAAAACAGGTTAAGATTGGCATATTTCCCAAAGTCTAGGTTATATAGTCCTATTCGTGGTCACTTGAATACACAAGGAAAGAATAGTGCTGCTGCCATTTGAAATAGAATGACTAATCTGTGATATTTAGGAAACAGAATTAAGAAGAATAAGAACTTGATTGCATGTGAGAGGTCAGTGAAAGGAAAAAATCAAGAATGATTCTCAAGTATTTGTCTCAAGTGAATGAGTAAGTGAGTGGCTAGTGATTTTATGAAATTAACTAGGGAACTTAGTCAGAGGAACTGCTTAAAGGGTTAGACAGGTGATAATGAGTTCAGTAAATATTTGTTCGTATGAATGAATGGGATGAATGAGTATAGAAATTAAAGATAACATCACTGAAATGAAAAGATTATGGAGAAGTTAATTTTAAATGGAACTGGTTCAAGCAATTCTGTCAAAGTTACCTGATAAATTTAAAGCAAAATGATTTAGGTGTCTTCCATTAGCTGGGCATTGGGTAGGGCAAATAAGAAGTGTAGACTTATGTGCATATGAACGTTGAAATGTACACATAATCCTAAAAATGTTTGAAAATATTTAGAACATCTACATGGTTCTGTTTCATGTAATAATCTATTATTGTAATTTTAACCAATTAAAAATATGGGATATTGAGCTTTTTTAAAAAAAATACCCTGCCTGATATGGCATTCAAAAAAACATTCTAGTCCCTCCATAAGCTTGAGCTATACTCTCATTGGCTCAAGTGCACAAAGTATGGTTTGCTCATTAACTGTTGAAGACTATTCAAATTCTTGGCTCAAATTGTCCTGAAATTTTTAGTATTTTAATTGGATTGTCTCTGTATTCCATAAGATAAGAAGATACTTGGTTTGGATGATAAAGATAATTTGCCCGGTGTCTTCCAAAATATCTCCTAATTTTTATTTCCCTCGATATTTTTCCACAGCCAATGGTAACATTCTTGCTGACATACTTGTATTGTCTATCTCCATCCCAAAGGTGATGAGGAGATCTGACAGATAGAGACACAGCAGAAGCCATGCCAACTGGCTGCCAACTTGGACATATGTACAGAGCAGAGAGCGTGCTAAAGTTCCTAGTGCAGAGAGCCAAGAGCCCACTGACATTCACCAATGACTGAAGAACGTGTCAGGATCACTACAGCATAGTCAAGTTTGGAGTGAGCCATGTTAAAGGTTCTGGAAAGGGGAAGATGACCTCCTGGGTAGGGCACCACTCTGCTATGTATATGTGCCTCATTTGGCATCCACTTTGCATGTCTGCTGCTGGGCTTCCATCTGCCGAATCTCAATGTAATGTCACGAGATAAAAACTGAAGACTCCATGGCTTCAAAATGCATTTTTCTGCTGGCTGCCTGATGGCTGTCTGGGGACATAAAATTTAGAAAGCAATCCTTGCTCACTGACCTTCTTATATGATATGTCTGTTTTCATTTTAACTCTGCAGAATGTCTATTTAATAATCAAAATAAGCAGTATATAACTTCAAAAGAGCTTTGCAAATTTTAAGATACAAAAGTGGGAGGACATAGTCCACCACCTTATCATAGAATCAGCTCGCATATAACTTGGAGTTAAACTTTGAAATATTTTTCCTTTTATCTATTGAATGTGTACCTGGAAAAATACAGTATTAACTAAAATATAATTTCACTTCTAGTATATGTTTACAACTGAATCACAGTACCTAATATTTTTCAGAATAAATAAATCTAGGACTTTGAAAAAACTACTCAATTGTATTTAATCAAAATTTCCCAAATTCTTCTATAATATTAGTGTCTTTGATATTTTCTTAGCCATATTTAGTTATATCTCTCATTGAAAGAACTAGTAAATTAAATGTTTATCAATAACTCTGGTTAATTAATATGCCTTTCTTTTCATTCCTATAATTTAAAAATATCTTCATGTTTCTTTCCCATATAAACATTTTACTTTAATTCAGGTGTACTACAGAGTGTTTAAATGTATCTTTTTTGTGTAGAAGAAGTGGTAATAAATTCAATCATAGCTTGAAAAAAAATTTAAACCAAAGGACTTTTGAAGAATGGCAGTGTTTGTACTACTTAATCTTCTCCAGGTAAATATAACATTATATCTCTGTCTTCAGAACTTGATTATTACAGAGTTGCAGCCTCTATAATGCTATAATTATGTTCTAATTGAACAGCTGATGTGCTTCCCTAGTTGAGTGTGTGTGAGTGTGTGTGTGTGTATGTGTGTGTGTGCATGCGTGCTTATCAATGCTGTTCATGCTTTCCCATTACTAAAAAAAAAAAAGATGCATTTTGCTATTGTGGTCAACTTGCCCTAGAGTAACCTCCAATTAGTTCCATCCTTGGGCAATTAACACCTGTTGAGTGTAGGTCAAAACTGTGAATGTATCAAACCAATAGAATTTGGAAAGGCAAGGGAATGTTACTTCCATGAATTGTTCAGTCACTAAATCGTGTCCGACTCTTTGTGACCCAGTGAATTGCAGCATGCCAGGCTTCTCTGTCCATCACTATCTCCCTGAGTTTCCTCAAAGTCATGTCCACTGAGTCACTGATGCCATCTAACCATCTCATCCTCTGTCACCCCCTTCACCTCTTACCCTCAACTTGTCCCAGCGTCAGGATCTTTTCCAATAAGTTAACTCTTCACATCAGGTGGCCAAAGTATTGGAGCTTTAGCTTCAGTATCCATCCTTCTAATGAATATTTAGGGTTCATTGCTTTTAGAATTTGACTGGTTTGATCTCCTTGCTGTCCAAAGGACTCTCAAGAGTCTTCTCCAGCACCACAGTTCAAAAGTGTCAATTCTTAGGTGCTCAGCCTTCTTTATGGTCCAACTCTCACTCCTGTGATTACCTTAAATTATATAAGACTCTGTCTTAGTAGACTGACCTGAAAGAGATTCTCCTGCAAGCTTTTAACAATAACAGTCTTGTTGTGAATTGATTGTGGAGGAGAGCACCTAGCAAGGAGCAGAAGACAGACTTTAGGAACTGAGAATAGCCCGCATACAACAACTAACCAAAAAAAAAAAAAGAAGGCTTCAGTCATACAGGCATAAAGAAAATATTTCTGCAAACAACTTCAGTGAGCTTAGCGTTAGATTCTTCCCTAGTCAAGCCTTCAGATGAGAACATAGCCTGGCTGATACCTAGATTGCAGCCTTGTGAGAACACATGAAGAGGCTTCACCCACCTGTGCCTAGACCCTTGACTCACATATTCTCTCAGATAGCAAATTTGTATAGTTTTAAGTTGCTGTGCTGTGTTTAGTAGTTCAGTCGTGTCCAATTCTTTGTGACCCCATGGACTGCAGCCTGCCAGGCTCCTCTGTCCATGAGATTCTCCAGGCAAGAATACTGGAGTGGGTTGTCATGCCTTCCTCCAGGGGATCTTCCCAGACCAGGGATTGAACCCAGGTCTTCCGCATTACAGGTGGATTCTTTACCAACTGAGCCACCAGGAAGGCCCGAATTGTGGCAATTTATTTCTCAGCAATAGAAGCCTAATACAGATTTATACACAATTCCCCAGAACTTGTGTTTCAGTAAATAGCATGGTTTGTATAAGTTGACTGGAGCTACTTTAACAAAGTTCCACAAACCAGGTGGCTTAAACAGTGGAATTTATTGTCTCACAGTTCTGGAGGCTGCAAATATGAGAGCAAGGTGGCTATGAGGGAGAATCTGTTACATATGTCTCTCCAGGCTTCTGGTGGGTTTTTTTTTAAGCAATCTTTGGCATCCTTGGTTTTTAGAAGCATCACCCCAGTCTCTGCCTTCATATTCATATGGTGTTTTCCCTGTATGCATGTCTGTGTTCAAATTTCTCCTTTTAATAAGAACCTTGTTCATATCAGATGGGGACTCATTCAACTCAGCATAACATCATACTAACTGATTATATCTGCAATGATCATATTTCTAAATAAGGTCACATTCTGTGGTACTAGGAGTTAGGACTTCAACATATAAATTTGGAGGGCACAAAATACAACCCATAAGAGGTGTTTAGCTTTTACTATAAAAGGAATTTATAAGAAAGGAAGAGAGCACTGCCATTTTAATTTAAGGTGTCATTTCTTCAAAATAATGAGCTCTTCTTTCATCCCTCACTTCGTCTGTCATGGCTAGAAGAGAGTGGGGACCAAAAGCATTCACATATCCATTTCTTTTTAAATGTATTTCTTTGAACACTTAGTATTCACAGTGACAGGAGCCATGAAAATACATTACATTAAGAAGTTCTGATATCAGTTTCACTCATTAAAATACAGAACAAGTACTTGTATTGGCTTATATAATTTGGTGTCCCAAAATACATGGACTTTGAAGATTTGAAAATTTTATGAACTAATATTTCCTTAGCAGTAACTTATTTTTTATTATATTTTTAGGGCAGAAAGTATGAAAATGTATTTGATATCACCTAAGTTTGAAGACAACATCCACTTCCAAATGATGAAGATTTTAAATCGTTAGTGAAGAGATTCTTGTGGGTTCTAGAAATAGTTGTTCGCCAATTAAGCATCTTCTACTTGTCAGGTATTCCTGTAAGCAGTCTACATATATCACTTCATTATCTTCACAGCAACCATATGAAGAAGATATTAACATCTCCTTTTCGTAAGTGAGGAAACTGAGGAAAATTCTTAGAGGCCAGTATTACCTGCCATCACTTCATCACAGAGGTAAATACCTATTATCAACAAACATGTGACGTCATTAAGAAATTTCTGGAGATGGCACTGTTGAACTCAAGGAGAAAACAGATAGGAGCTGACAGGAAAACAGTGCTGGCCTTAATCATCTGCTTCATCTTTCCTCAGCCAGCATTCCAGAAACTCAAATTATCTTTCTGAAGTAGAACTGGGTAAATATTGGACCCAAAAAAGTTTTTAAGTGGTCAGCGTGAAACGAAAATGAAAGTCAGAAGCCTGCAATTGTATTTATAGGATCCTGACTCATATACTTTAAGAACTTCTACACTGATATTCTGTTTTTCAATTTCACACTATTAGCTCCTTCTGTATTATTTTCTGTGTATCAAAAATTGTTGCTTGATCTGAGACTTGCCCGGTTTTGGCTCTGTTTGGGGCCCTTGCCTTGAAATAAACTATAAGTTATAAGAGAGATTCATTTATGCTTCCAACCTGCAGAAATATCCACACATTATCAGAACTTAGTTACTTGGGAAGTGTTCCCACAATTCTGTACCTATAACATAATCAAATGATCAGATCTGTTTCCTTCATCATCGCAGCATGACCTGATGAGTAGCAATCTTTGCCTCTCTATTTCCCAGCTTAGGCTGTGATTAATTTGATTGGTTTCAAAACCTGTTTTGTCTTTCCTCTGTGCCCTGCCTGAATATTGGCACAATATGATTTCAGTAGGTTGCATTATTTCCATTTTATCTCACATACTCGAACTTCAGACCATTTAGTCCCAACACGTAAATTTCTGTAATATTAAATGTGTGTCCAAGTCTTTGCAACCCCATGGACAATAGCCCACCAGCTGCCTCTCTCCATGGAATTCTCCAGGCAAGAATACTGGAGTTAGTAGTCTTTTCTTTCTTTAGGGAATCTTCTTGACCCGGGGATCAAACCCAGGTCTCCTGCATTGCAGGTGGATTCTTTACCGTCTGAGCCACCAGGGGGGCCCCATATTAAATGTAAATGAGCATTTTAAGCCAGAGCCCTAGCATTCTTTTTTTGTAACACTATATAAGTGTTTGTAAATTACCATGAGGCATGTTAACACAAAGATATTACAAGTAACAACATCAAATGGCATCAAAGGAAACTGAAGTAAGTCTTGGGTAATATATAGTCCTTGCATTTGAATCTACCATATAGCATATCATGTTAATTGTAATATCAATTCTGATCTCCAATCAGCAGAGATAAAAATGGGGTGATTTTCTATGATTACATTTAAATTTAAAAGTTACATAAATTTTAATTGCCATTTATCCTGTATGTCTTTTTGCCACTATATAAAGATGACTGATGCTTTTTCAGCATCTATAGTCCGTGAACAAAACCAATCTAGACCCGGTTTGCACTCGACAGCATCTAACTGCTCTGTTCTCACAGCTTTAAAATTCATAGACCTTTAGGAGAAAACCCACTCCTTCCAGAATAGAATGGCTAAAATTGTAATGCCGGTAGTGAGTGAGTGGAAAGGCTCATAATTCAGAATATTTCTATCAATGAAAGAAAATAATTTTTAATTCCTATTCCATAAGCCATGTGTGATTTCAGTTCAGTAGCACTTAAGAGTATTCTGAGAGCTAGGCACTAGATCCACTCTTGCTTTAACATTTTTAAAGAAGTTCTGGTGATGACAGACACAGATTTGAAAGTAAAGCTATCTTGTCACATTTTCCTTCTGCTTGCTCTCCCACTGCAATATTTTCCTCTTGAAAAAAATTAAGCACTTAAGCAGCCGTGTGTGTGTGTGTGTGTGTGTGTGTGTGTGTGTGTGATAATTAAAAGTTTTCAAAATATACAAATTATATATCTTTGTTTTTCTCATATATGCCATTTTAAATACATTCTCTTTCTTGATTTGAATCTTATTTCATACTTTTCTCATGTTTGTCAAGTATGTGAGCATTATTTTCTATTCTTTCTCTCTGTAATTTCTTTAAACATTTATATTTTACATAATTAGCAATATGGAAGAATCATGATGAGTGAGAATTTGTGATTTCAAAGATAAATGCTACCTAGTGATTTACTTTTTAAAATGTACAGTAACTTACAAACAGATGAGTTTATATATAATGTGATAAATTCACTTCAATTTTCATAACTTTAGATATCTCACCAAGATTGTATACTTGTTGCAAAGTAAGATGTTTCTATTTTGAATGTTTTTTTTTTTTTGGGTGTCGTGCTTATTGTTTTCTGGTTTTTTTTTGTTTGTTTTTTTTATTTGTTTTTTTTTATTAGTTGGAGGCTAATTACTTCACATTTCAGTGGGTTTTGTCATACATTGATATGAATCAGCCATAGATTTACACGTAGAATGTTTATTTTTGTGACCTTTTTGTAGCTGCAAAATTGTCATTTGAGTCTATCACAGACAGCTGTAGTAAACAGAAACAATACAATAACATTAAATGCAGATGCTCAAATCTTACAAAATGAGTGAATGACAATTGATGATGGAACAGTGAACATGGTTAACTTAGTACAGAGACTAAAATACAAAGACTAATGGTGTTATCCTTCCATGTCACTCAAAACTGCACAATATATTGACTTCGATCATCCCACTACTAGCCATGTAAGCATTACAGTGTTTTTCCTACAGAATACACACAATATGATGCAATCAGCTCTTATATTCTCAGAGACAATAGCTACACAGTCCCCATATTATGTTTTGTGTTGACAGAGAGCTATTCTTGTCTGTATCTTGAACTTTAAAATATTTCCCTTCTTCCTCAGACATTTTTAAACTGTAAAAAAAGGGTATGAAGAATACAGTAACAAAAATTAAAATCATTTACCTTTAGCATTAAAAGCTGGCCAAAAGATATTCCTTTATTTTTTACACTGTCATTTAAATTCATAATTATGTTTCTTATATCACAAGTGGAACAAGCAATTTGGAAGCATTATAAGTGTCAACAAAAAGGCAATAACTTTTACAAGGAATATTGGGGTGTTTTATCTTTTTTTCACTAGGGAAAATAAGAAACTTAAAGTTTAAGGCTGTTTTTTAAGGATTGATACTTAGTGGGCCTATGACAATTATAACTATAAGCACCCTATCTTAAATTATTTAATTTTTTTAGCAAGAAGATAGACCTTTTTAAGAAAAAGTCTGAAGAAATGGTCCTAAGGCCCACCAAAAAGTAATGTGTGACTTCCCCCTGCTGGCTTAGCAGAATAATAAAGATAAGAAAACCCATATGAGAATTTCCTAAATTCTTACATAGTCAAGTTCTATTAATTTCAAGAATTTAGGAGACTTGTCTTTTGGAAGTTATAAAGCATCTACCAGTGAGAGCAGCATTCATTTATGTATGGATGCACAGACTCAACAGCATTTATGCACATTTCCAGCTACTCACATTCACTTCCAATTAGATCCCAAAACACATTAACCTTCAATCCAAGACCATATACAACATGCACCCAGGCACATAACGCACACGTGCATAGAAGCTAGTCCAAATCCCTCTTTCCCCTAGTTTGGGTCTTGCTTTCAAAACTTTCTTTGGAATTCTACAGTCCTCTCTCATCCTCGCCAACATGGGCTGGTTTTCAGGTCCCATCCATTGCCTGCTGTCTGTTGGACCTTGTAACTGAGCATGTCCCTGGAACTTCATGTGCAGCCTGGCAATCATCGCCACTGAGAAACTAGTTTAGTATTAAATTATATATTTCAAATTGCTTAATTATTGTTGCATCTTATTAAAATCAAAAATAACCCAATCTGATGAACCAAAAATAATAGATGCATATTTTCTATTACTTTGAATAAAATTTGCATGTTAATCAACTAATTGCTAAATGCCAAGAGATAACTTTTCCTATAGCCTCTTTTCCCTCTTCTTTGCAGTGGGTATAAAATAAAAATGCCCCAGATTAGAAGTAGAAGATTTTGCATTATACCTGAGAAGAAACAGCTCTGAATACACCACAGTTATTTGGACCTAATTCTTTCTTAGTACTAAGAGGCTCTTTGAGCCCACAGCCATTAGCAAGACCCTGGTCTTTTTCTCCAAGACACTTCATCAAGTGGATGACGGACAAGTGAACCATCCATTGCAATTAGTCGTAAAACTGTCTTCAACATGTGTTATGTGAATATGTAGGAGGAGCCTTAACATAGTCTTGGGGAGTGAGAGCAACATTCCCAGAAAATATGACATCTCAGCTAAGATCTGAAGAAAAAGCTAAGTAAGTTGAGAAATATTAGGGGCAAGATAGAAATGGAAGTGTGCTGCCTTCCTTTTCATTACATGTTTTGAGTTAATCAGATGGTTCCCGATAACAAGATGTGATCTCTCTTGTAGAATTCCTCAGAATAACATATTCATCAATTGACTGATCCTTTTCACTTTAAAACATTTCCTGAAATTAAAACTCTAACTTCACTGTTACTTAAACAAATACTCCCTCACTATTATTTTGCCATTTCCAAGGTTTTCTTTGAAAGTATTTTCAAATTATTTTCACCTTTAAAATGTCCCAAACATCAGAATCACTTGGTCTATAATAAAAACAAATTATCTAAAAATACTCAAATGTGTTTAAAGAGTAAAGAAAGCATTTTCCTTTATAGTCCAAAGTGCAAGAGAGCATCTGAAATCAGTGTAGCTCATAGAGGAATTCAGATGAAAAACATTCTGAATCTTAGAGGTTACATAAGCAGAGTATTCAGGATATACTAGTTACTATGGTAACTTCACTTTTTAATTAGTAGAGTAAATAATCTCACAAATCTTGAGGTAATGTATTGACAAGTTAAGGTTAACCATAGTAGAAGTAAATTACAATATAAATATCTCATTTTAACACATATAAAAGAGAAAATTAGTGACCAGAATTTTTCAGAAGAAAGATACAAGCACTTACATGAATGTTTAACTGCCCCATTTAGAGTACAGATTTTTGAATCCATGATATTATAAATTTCACATATAAAGTAATATATCATTGAAAATTGCTTACAGGCATAAATTGAGACTTTTCCCATTTTTGATCATCCAGATGCATATCTGTCCATGTTATCTTTCCATTTCAAAACTAAATAAGTAAAAGAATCATAATGGGATTGATCCAGAACCCTGATTCAAAAAAATTCTATATGACAGTATAGCTTTTGATCCAATGATTGTTATTTTTCAACTTAAATGTCATGACTATATACTAGACTCTGTACTTAAAATTATACATCCTACCAGAACACTTACTAGAGTCATATGTAAACATAAATGACTCTGAGATCAATCATTTGTCCTACATGCATGGGAACTAGTAAACCAAAAACTGAATATTCAGGTCAACAGTTGAATTGCTTTTTTTTTCCCCCTCCAGCACTATGACATGTTTTTTTTAGGATCATTGTGTGTATATGTAAGTGTGAATTTGAAATGTCTCCTGCACGCATGTTTTCAAGAAAATCCTCTGAAATCAATAGTCCCCCTTGCTTAATTGTTTTTCTTTCTACCTATCCACCTTCAAATAAGTTTTAGTTCTCATTTTTTCTTAGAAGTTTTCAAACATCTCCAGGATTTTATTTAATCTACTTGCAGTATCTTCTGGAGCAAAGGAAACAAGGCTATGTTTAATACCCTTCTACAATAGCTCACCTTCCTCAAGCTTATGACAATTTCAGGGGAAATGCTAAATCCAATAGACTATAGGACCATTTACTGGTATTACTGCTTTTTACAATTACTATATATATATAAAACACACAATTATTCTAAAGTAAGTTAGGGAAGAGTATCTTCAGCAACCTTTTAAGGATATCACACACACACACACACACACACACACACACACACACTCACACACACATATACACACACGAAGGTTTTTGGTCACTGAACTAGAAAAGAAAGATTCCAGGAATAAACAAATGGATCTAATTTAAGATCTCAGGAATCCTTACATTCTTTCAGCATATGACTTCTTCCTGGTGGACACAAGCACTTGCTTTTTGACTCTGGATCTCTAAGGGAGAATAAATAGTAAAGAAATGAAGTTTGGCTCAAAACAGATGTGTATTTAAGTTCAAGGTCCAAATCTCACCCATTTATTATCAGTTTTTTTCATGAACAAATCTATCAGCTGAACATTTATAGAATATTTAAGCAAATGAAAATAAAAGCCTAAGTCAGCAATACATTTATGTAACCAAAAGAAAAAGTAGAAAATGTTAGTGATCATTATATAACCACTACATAGCCAACAACATGCATAAGAGATATTTCCAATTCTGTTCAGAAAGACAACTATTTAAGGATTCAGGAGGTCAGATATTTTTGTCCAATTTTCAATATTAGCTTTTGAGAACTGTCTAAGATATAAGACACTCATGCAACTCCTGAGTACCTACTATATATTCTTTTAACTGTCTTCCCTAGATCTTTAAAGATGGATTCATTTAAAGATGGATTCATAGGCTTCCACTTACAGGGTTGGTTTCTGACTCATTACTCTCTGAAATACTTACTCCTTAGTTTAAGCTACTATTTATTGAACATTAGGTCTGTGCCGGGTGGTTTACATAAAGTTTCCCATTATTTGTCAGAGCAGCAAATAGCACTGCCATTTTTTTATATCTGGGAAAATTGAGACCTAGAAATTTTCAGGTATTTGATTCACTGTGCATAGCTGTTAAATGTTGAAAGGTAGTTACAAATTAGGTCTTCTTGAGCTCAAATCCAAAGTCTACAGTCCTTAACCAAAAGTTCTCACATTTTAGCATGCTTTAGAAGTCTTGTTAAAATGCATATTGATGAGGCCCACCTGTAAAGTTTCTAATTCAAGGCTTTTGCATTTCTAACAAGTTCTCAGATGAAACTGATGCTGTTGATCCTGGACTACACATTAAAAACATTACAGTACACTAAATTCTCCTGAAATCCCTCTTACACACACACACACACACACAGAACATTGTAGAAAAGTTGTTCTCAATACCAACTATACTTTGAATCACCTGGAGAAGATTACCAAAACAAGAACAAATGCCCATACCTGGACACCATACCAGACATATAAGCTATTTTTTATAGCTTATAGACATAAGCTATTTTTATTTAGGAGATTCTAATGGACATCTCCTCTTCGTGGAGCACGACCTTGTGGCAACGGGGCTTGTGTACTCAGAAAAGCTATGAATGATCGTGCAGAGCCAGTTAAGATGAAAAGGTCAAAGTGAAGAGTTCTGACAAAATGTGGTCCACCGGCAGAGGAAATGGCCCTGGAAAGCCCTGGAGAACTCCACTGTTCTTGCCTGGAGAAAAGGGAAGATATACCCTACTGAATGCAGAGTTCTGGAGAATAGCAAAGAGAGATAAGAGGGCTTTCTTAAATGAACAAAGAAAGAATTAAAGGAAAACAAAATGAAATGGGAAAGACTGGAGATCTCTTCAAGAAAATTGGAGATATCAAGCAAACATTACAAGCAAGCATGGGCAAGATAAAGAACAGAAACTTCAAGAAGCTAACAGGACCAGAAGAGTTTAATAAGAGATGGCAAGACTACACAGAAGAACTATACAAAAAAGGTCTTAATGACCCAGACAACTGAGAGGGTAACAGGCAGGAAGGCCAGGGGTCTCCAAACGGAGGAAACATGCTGCAAGTGCCAGACATTTCTGTCTCCCTTAAGCAGCAGGAGGAAACAAACCAGCGATATTTTTTTCTTCTCTATACAAATTTAAAAGGAGGTTTCTCTTAAAATGCTGTGTTGCCATGACACCTGGTTTCACCTGAAGCTAACTACTCTCAAACCTTGAGTTAACCAATACATTTCTTTTTCTTATGGAAATGTTGTCTTAAGCTATGTTAATGTACCCCAGACTCTTCAAGTTGGTTCCACCAAATGGCCCAACCTACTTACTCAGGTATCGTTCCCCTAATCTATGTAAATGAAACTATTTGTTGGTAATCTGCCCTTCTACAAGATTCAAGTCAATCATGTTATGGCCGGGGATGAATTATCTGGTACCTTTCTAAGTTTTATGACATTCCTTTCTTTTCATTAACAGATTGTGAGTGACTATATAACAATAATGTATCCTGCCTGAGGACAGTCTTTGGATTAAACCCTCTGGCTAATTCTGTTATCTTAAAACATAAATTATGGGAGTAGGTCTGATCTTTACAAGGATGTATCCTGCCTGAGGACAATCTTTGGATTAAACCTTCTGGCCAACTCTGTTATCTTAAAATGTAAATTATGGGAGTAGGCCTGGTGAGGTCTTTACAACCTCCAGACATTCTTTGGATTCATTGGAGAGTATATAACTCCATTGCTAATACTAGCAAAGGGGGTACTCTTTTGCCCGCTTCTGATGCCTATGTCAGAAGCTTTCTCTATCTCCTTTATACTTTAATAAAACTTTATTACACAAAAGCTCTGAGGGATCCAGCCTCATCTCTGGCCCTGGATTGAATTCATCTCCTCCGGAGGCCAAGAATCCCGGTGTCTTATCGTTCAGCAACAACCTTTCACAACCACAATGGTGTGATCACTTACCTAGAGCCAGACATCCTGGAGTCTGAAGTCAAATAGGCTTTAGGAAGCATTACTACAAACAACAAAGAGGAGGTGATGGAATTCCAGTTGAGCTATTTCAAATCCTAAAAGATGATGTTGTTGAAGTGCTGCACTCAATACACCAGCAAATTTGGAAACCTCAGCAGCAGTCACAGGACTGAAAAGATCAGTTTTCATTCCAATCCCAAAGAAGAGCAATGCCAAAGAATGCTCAGACTACCATTTAGCATTCTAGCAAGGTTATGCTCAAAATTCTTCAAGCTAGGGTTTAGCAGTATGTCAACCAGGAACTTTCAGATGTACCCATATCCAGTTTGGTTTTGAGGAGGCAGAGGAACCGAAGGAACCAGAGAAAAAATTGCGAACATCTTTTGGGTCATGGAGAAAGCAAAGGAATTCAGAAAAACATATATTTCTGCTTCACTGACTATGCTAAAGCTTTTGATTGTGTAGATAATAGCAAAATTGAAAAATTCTTCAAGAGATAGGAGTACCAGACCAACTTACCTGTCTTCTGAGAAACCTGGATGCTAGTCAAGAAGCAATAATTAGAAACAGACATGGAGAAGTGGACTAGTTCAAAATTGGGAAGGCTGGATATTGTCACCCTGCTTTTAACTTCTATGCAGAGTAAATAAATTTAGACTTAAATTGAAGAAAGTAGGGAAAATCACAAGACTATTCAGGTATGACTTAAAATCAAATCCCTTATGATTATACAGAAGAAGTGACAAATAGATTCAAGGGATTAGATTCAAGAGAAGTGAAAGGAAAAGGAGAAAATGAAAGATATATCCATTTGAATGCAGAGTTCCAAAGAATAGCAAGGAGAGATAAGAAAGCCTCTATGTGACCAATGCCAAGAAATAGAGGAAAAAAATAGAATGGGAAAGACTAGAGCTCTCTTCAAGAAAATTAGTGATACCAAGAGAATATTTCATGTAAAGATGGGCACAATAAAGGACAGATACAATATGGACCTAAAGAGGCAAAATATATTAAGAAGAGGTGGCAAGAATACAAAGAACTATACAAAAAAGATCTTCATGACCCAGATAACCACGATGGTATGATCACTGACCTAGAGCCAGACATCCTGGAGTCTGAAGTCAACTGGGCCTTAGGAAGCATCACTACAAACAAAGCTAGTGGAGGTGAAGGAATGCCAGCTGAGCCATTTCAAATCCTAAAGGATGATGCTGTGAAAGTGCTGCACTCAATATGCCAACAAATTTGCAAAACTCAGCAACAGCCACAGGACTGAAAAAGTCAGTTGTCATTCCAATCCCAAAGAAATGCAGTGCTAAAGAATATTCAAACTACCACACAGTTCCCCTCGTCTCACACTCTAGAAAAATAATGCTCAAAATTCTCCAAGCTACACTTTAACAGTATGTGAACCAAGAACTTTCAGATGTTCAAGTTGGATTTAGAAAAGGCAGAGGAACCAGAGATCAAATTGCCAACATCCATTGGATCACAGAAAAAGCAAAAAATTCCAGAAAAACATCTACTTCTGCTTCATTGACTATGATAAAGCCTTTGATTGTGCAGATCACAACAAACTGTGGAAAATTCTGGAAGAGATGGGGTTACCAGACCACCTTACCTGCCTCCTGAGAAATCTGTATGCAGGTCAAGAAGCAACAGAGAGCTGAACATGGAACAATGGACTGATTCGAAATTGGGAAAGGAATACGTCAAGGCTGTATATTGTCAACCTGCTTATTTAACTTACATGCAAAATGTTGGGCTGAATGAAGCACAAGCTGGAATCAAGATTGCTGGGAGAAATATAAATAACCTCAGATATGCAGATGCCACCACCCTTATGGCAGAAAATGAAGAGGAACTAAAGAACCTCTTGATGAAACTGAAAGGGGAGAGTGGAAAAGCTGGCTTAAAACTCAACGTTCAAAAAACAAAGATCATGGCATCCAGTCCATGGCAAATATATGGGGAATCCATGGGAAAACTGACAGACTTTCTTTTCTTGGGCTCCAAAATCACTGCAGATGGTGACTGTAGCCATGAAATTAAGAGACACCTGCTCCTTGGAAGAAAAGTTACAATCAAGGAGACGGGGGATGACAGAGGATGAGATGGTTGGATGGACATGAGTTTGAACAAGCTCTTGGATTGGTGATGGACAGGGAGGCCTGGCATGCTGCAGTCCATGGGGTAGCAAAGAGTCGGACATGACCGAGTGACTGAACTGAACTATTGCAGAATACATCATGCAAAATGCCAGGCTGGATGACTCACAAGTTGGAATCAAGATTGCTTGGAGAAATATCAACAACCTCAGATATGCAGATGATACCACTTTAATGGCAGAAAGTGAAGAGGAACTAAAGAACCTCTTGATGAGAGTGAAAGAAGAGAGAGTGAAATAGTTAGCTTCAAGTTCAACATTCAAAAAACAAAGAATCATGGCATCCTGTCCCATCAGTTCAGCTCAGTTGCTCATTCATGTCCAACTCTTTGCAACCCCATGGACTGCAGCACACCAGGCTTCCCTGTCCACTACCAACTCCCAGAGCTTACTCAAACTCATGTCCATACAGTCGGTGATGCCATCCAGCCATCTCATCCTCTGTCGTTCCCTTCTCCTCCTGCCTTCAATCTTGCCCAACATCAGGGTCTTTTCCAATGAATCCGTTCTTTGCATTAGGTGGCCAAAGTATTGCAGTTTCAGCTTCAGCATCAGTCCTTCCAAGGAATATCATGACTTATTTTCTTTAGGATTGTTGGTTGGTTGGATCTCCTCGCAGTCCAAGGGACTCTCAAGAGTCGTCTCCAACACCACAGTTCAAAACCATCAATTATTCTGCCCTCAGCTTTATTTGTAGTCCAACTCTTACGTCCATACATGACTACTGGAAAAACCATAGCCTTGACTAGATGGACCTTTGTTGGCAAAGTAATGTCTCTGCTTTTTAATAAGCTGTCTAGGTTTGTCATAGCCTTCTTCCAAGAAGCAAGTATCTTTTAATTTCATGGCTACAGTCACCATCTGCAGTGATTTTGGAGCTCCCAAAAATAAAGTCTGTCACTGTTTCCGTTGTTTCCCCATCTATTTGCCATGAAGTGATGGGGCTAGATGCAATGATCTTAGTTTTCTGAATGTTGAGTTTTAAGCCAACTTTTCCACTCTCCTCTTTCACTTTCATCAAGTTCTTTAGTTCTTCATTTTCTGCCTTAAGGGTGGTGTCATCTGCATATCTGAGGTTACTGATATTTCACCCAGCCATCTTGATTCTAGATTGAACTGGAATCCAGTCCCATCACTTCTTGCCAAATAGAAGGGGAAAAATTGGAAGCAGTGACAGATTTTATTTTCTTGGGTTCCAAAATCACTGTGGATGATGACTGCAGCCATGAAATTAAAGGACACTTGCTCCTTGGAAGGAAAGCTATGACAAACCTAGAAAACATATTAAAAAGCAGATATATCACTTTGTCAACAAAGGTCCAATTAGTTGAAACTATCTTTTTTTCAACGTCTTCAAGGAAGTCAACCTTGTCTTATTCGTTGTGACCCCCAGACTGCAGCACACCAGTCTCCTCTGTCCTCTGCTATCTCCCGGAGTTGGCTCAAATTCATGTTCACTCAGTCTATGATGATATCTAACCATCTCATCCTCTGCTGCCCTCTTCTCCTTTTGCCTTCAATCTTGTCCAACATCAGTGTCTTTTCCAATGAGTCGTCTCTTCGCATCAGGTGGCCAAAGTATTGGAGCTTCAGCTTCAGCATCAGTCATTCCAGTGAATATTCAGGGTTGACTTCTTTGAAGATTGACTGGCTTGATCTTGCTGTCCAAGGGACTCTCAAGAGTCTTCTCCAGCATCACAATTCAAAAGCATCAATTCTTCTTTGGTGATAAGCCTTCTCTATGGTTCAACTCTCATACCTGTACATGACGTTGAAAAAAAGACAGTTTCGACTAAATGGACCTTTAGAACTTCCTGTAAATGGTGAAAGGAGCAAGAACTTTGTAATTTAACCTCTCTGGGTTCAAATTTCAATCCTGTGCATTGCCAAACTGTGTGACCTTGGGAGAAACATCAATAACTCAGTTTTCTCTCTGTTAACTGTGAATAGCATTGTGGAAATTAAAAGGAAATTAATACATGGTGTCTACTACACAATAAGTGTTTCACAAATATTTTGACAGTAGGAAGTTAACTGTGAGAGAAACAGGTCAGATTTGCCTTCCCCCCACTCCCCACTTTCATCTAATTAGACTTGGAATAAAGTCTTGTTTCCTGACCCAGAGCTAATGGCCTTGATTGGATACAAGACTTCTATATTTTCTCTTTCAAATTTTCTATATTTGTCTATTTTCTCTATATTTTCTCCTTTATCAGCATGTCCTAAAAGACAGAGTACAAATCATGACCCTCATATGCACAGTTTTAGCACATCCACACCACACTGGTCACTACATCCTCTGCAGGATCCCAGACTCCACAATAGGATAGCACTAAGCCTTCTCTCCTTTATTATTACCTGTTTCCCTTCTTGGGTCTTTAGAACATGACTCGAAAGCTCAGTCCATAGTACCATGCTTTGCTCTTGCCAATCTCCAACCCAAGAAATTTCTATATCCCTTGAGCTCCCATGGGTCACTGGTTCAGTTCAGTTCAGTTGCTCAGTCGTGTCCGACTCTTTGTGACCACATGAACCACAGCACGCCAGGCCTCCCTATACATCACCAACTCCCAGAGTTCACCTAAACTCATGTCCATTGTGTCAGTGATGCCATCCAACCATCTAATCGTCTGTCATCACCTTCTCTTCCTGCCCCCTATCTTTCCCAGTATCTTGGGATGCTGGGTCTTTTCCAATGAGTCAGCACTTTGCATCAGGTGGCCAAAGCATTGGAGTTTCAGCTTCAACATCAGTCCTTCCAAAGAACACCCAGGACTGATCTCCTTTAGGATAGACTGTTTGATCTCTTTGCAGTCCAAGGGAATCTCAAGAGTCTTCTCCAACACCACAGTTCAAAAGCATCCGTTCTTCCGCACTCAGCTTTTTTATAGTCAAACTCTCACATCCATACATGACTATTGGAAAAACCATACCCTTGACTAGATGGACCTTTGTTGACAAAGTAATGTCTCTGCTTTTTAATATGCTATCTAGGTTGGTCATAACTTTTCTTCCAAGGAGCAAGTGTCTTTTAATTTCATGGCTGCAATCACCACCTGCAGTGATTTTGGAGCCCAGAAAATTAAGTCATCCACTGTTTCCCCATCTATTTACCATGAAGTGATGGGACGGGATGCCATGATCTTAGTTTTCTGAATGTTGAGTGTTAAGCCAACATTTTCACTCTCCTCTTTCACTTCCATCAAGAGGCTCTTTAGTTCTTCTGTTTTCTGCCTTAAGGGTGGTATCGTCTGCATATCAGAGGTTATTGGTATTTCTCCTGGCAATCTTGAATCCAGCTTGTGCTTCTTAAAGCACAGCGTTTCTCATGATGTACTCTGCATATAAGTTAAATAAGCAGGGTGACAATATACAGCTTTGACATACTCCTTTTCCTATTTGGAACCAGTCTGTTGTTTCATGTCCAGTTCTAATTGTTGCTTCCTGACCTGCATATAGGTTTCTCAAGAAGCAGGTCAGGTGGTCTTTCAGACTCTTTCAGAATTTTGCACAGTTTATTATGATCCACACAGTCAAATGCTTTGGCATAGTCAATAAAGCGGATATAGATATTTTTCTGAAACTCTCCTGCTTTTTTGATCATCCAGGGGATATTGGCAATTTTACCTCTGGTTCCTCTGCCTTTTCTAAATTCAACTTGAACACATGGAAGTTCACAGTTCACGTACTGCTGAAGGCTTGCTTGGAGAATTTTGAGCATCACTTTAGCGTATGATATGAGTGCAATTGTGCGGTAGTTTGTGCACTCTTTGGCATTGCCTTTCTTTGGGAATGGAATGAAAACTGACATTTTCCAGTCCTTTGGCCACTGTTGAGTTTTCCAAATTTGCTGGCATATTGAGTGCAGCACTTTCAACAGTATCATCTTTCAGGATTTGAAATAGCTCAGCTAGAATCCCATCACCTCCACTAGCTTTGTTTGTAGTGATGCTTCCTAAGGCCCACTTGACTTCACATTCCAGGATGTCTGGCTCTAGGTGAGTGATCACACCATCATGATTATCTGGGTCATGAAGATATTTTTTGTACAGTTATTCTGTGTATTCTTGCTACCTTTTCTTAATATCTTCTGCTTCTGTTAGGTCCCTACCATTTCTGTCCTTTATTGAGCACATCTCTGCATAAAATGTTCTCTTGGTATCTCTAATTTTCTTGAAGAGAGCTCTAATCTTTCCCATTCTATTGTTTTCTTCTATTTCTTTGCATTGGTCCCTGAGGAAGGCTTTCTTATCTCTCCTTGCTATTCTTTGGAACTCTGCATTCAAATGGATATATCTTTCCTTTTCTCCTTTGCTTTTCGCTTCCCTTCTTTTCACAGCTATTTGTAAGGCCTCCTTAGACAGGCATTTTGCTTTTTTGCATTTCTTTTTCTTGGGGATGGTCTTGATCCATGTCTCCTGTACAATGTCACAAACCTCCGTCCATAGTTCGTCAGGTACTCTATCAGACCTAGTCCCTTAAATCTATTTTTCATTTCCACTGTATAGTCATAAGAGATTTGATTTAGGTCGTACCTGAATAGTCTAGTGGTTTTCTCCACTTTCTTCAATTTCAGTCTGAATTTGGCCATACGGAGTTCACGATCTGAGCTACAGTCAGCTCCTGGTCTTGTTTTTGCTGACTGTATAGAGCTTCTCCATCTTTGGCTGCAAAGATGGAGTCACTGGTAAGGAAGGTTAAAACCTTACAAGACACTAAATTCTACACCCCCCCCCCCCCAAAAAAAAAAAAAAAAAAAATAGAGTCCTTCTCTTGACTAGTGCTCTCTACCTCCCCACATCAACCACCAGTATCAACAACTCTGGGAATTAAAACTTGGAATATTGCAGTCACTGGAATCTGTGTCCAGAGAGTCAATGCCAGCCCCCTGGGTCTGCTTGAGCTAGTTATGCTAGCCTCTGCCACACTATAAGTACAAAGAGTTGTCTAAATTCTGACTCATTTTTCTTCATCATTCCTGGGTTTCCAGCATCTTAGCTAATGATAATTGTCCTTTTCCTCATTAAATAGTGGATTGACAATTCTATAGGCTGGAACTACATAGCATGCCTGTATGCTAAGTCATTTCAGTTGTGTTGGAGTCTTTGTAACCCTATTGACTGTAGTCTGTCAGGCTCCTCTATCCATGGGATTCTCCAGGCAAGAATGCTGGAGTGTGTTGCCATGCCCTCCTCAAGGGGATCTTCCAATCCAAGGGCCAAACCCAGGTCTCTTATATCTCCTGCATTGACAGGTGGGTTCTTTACCATTAGCACCACCTGGAAAGCCCATACATAGCATGCTGACAGACAGAACTAAGTTTTTCAGGTATTTAAATAAGCAAAATGTTCCAAACCCTAAATAAACTAAGTCATTTAATCATTCATCAAATGCCTGCTATATGCCAAATATTCTTCCTGTCTGTGTGTTGAAGAGAGAAAAATTAAGAAAACAGACGAAAAGAAAAGTCTTCCTTTCATGGAGCTTAAACTTTAGCAGAGGAATACAGATGATTCATATCTAAAATATGTAAAATTTACAGACTATAGTAAGTACTATACTGAGGGGAAAAAAATAAAGATAGGGAGAACAAGAAAGAAGGTGTGATTGCTAATTTTTTTTTTTTTTTTTTTTTTTTTTTTTTTTGCTGCAGGATTTTCAAGGAAGTTCTCACTGATAAAGTAACATTTGAGTTAAGATCAGAAAGAAATGCAGAACAAGCCACAAGGCTTTTGGAGCTAGAGAACATTCCAAGTAAAGCGAAGAGCATGTTTGGCCTAAAGGAGAAGCAAGTTTGGCAGTGAGACCAGCTTTTATTGAACAAGAGGAGGTGTAGTAAAAGAGAGTGTAATAAAGTGAGAGAGAAGGTTCAGTTTCAGATTGCAGAGACTTCTAGAAGCAATTTTAACCATGTTGACTTTTAGTCTGACATGGGAGAGCTCAGTCAGAAAGACGACATGATCTGAGCATCGTTAACAGAATCACGCTTACCATTGTACAGACAATAGTTTACAGGAAGTCAAGCGGGGAAGCTGGGAAGTCAGTTAGGAAGTCTTATCAATAATCCAAACAAGAGGTTACACTGGTTTAGACTGTAGTGATGAAATTTATTTTTTTTTAAGTGCCCAACTTCTGAATACATGTTGATGCTGGAGACAACAGAATTTTCTCTTAAATTAAACATGTGGTTTATAGGACAAGGAGTAAAGGATGGCTCTAAGATTTGGGGCCTGAGCACTTGGAAAGATGGAGCTGCCATTTATTAAAATGGGAAAGACTTGCAGAAAAACAGGTTTAAGGGAGAAAAATCAGGCTTTGAAGTTGGATCAATTAAACAAAGATGCCAATTAGGTTACAAAGTAAAAGCTATTGGCTAAATGAGATGGTGTTCAAAGAGGAGGTCCCAAGGAATAGATATAAATGTGGATGTCTCTTTGTAGGATGCTAGATGAGATCATCTAGACAGCAGTGATGGAAAAAGGACTAGGCCCTGAGTCACTTCAACAGTTGAGAAAGGAAGAAGAATAAAGGTTTATGTTGTCCTAGAAGCCAAGTAAAGAGATGTTTTTGGGAGGAGGAAGTAGTGGATGGCACCAAATGCTACTGATCTGTAGAGTATTGATCACTAGACTTAGAATTTCTCTCTACCCCCCCATCACCACCCCGCGCGCTGGCGTGCTCCTCCACTCTCTTCCCTTCTTTGAGGATGGATTCTCCTGCTATCTTCTAAATAAAATAGAGCTATAACACTGATTTGGCTAAGAGCTATGACAGTTTGTCCAAGACCCGAGAGCTGTGACACGCCGAGGGGACTTTAATGACCGTCACTGCAAATCTTTGTTTGACGAGACAAAGAACTGAGGCGCATACACTCGCCTGACGTATCGAACCTGTGTCTCTTGCATCTCCTGCGTTGGCAGGTGGATTCTTTAACACCGCACCACCTGGGAAGCCCCATAAGGTGAATAAATATTCCCAATTTTCTTTTAAACTGAACATTTTCTAAGTAGGTCAGACATTGTTAGGCATTGATATTACATAGATAAGCAAAATCCCTCAAAGAGATCATAATCTAGAGAAAAGCATTTATAAGTAAACAGTTTTAAACCTCTTCATTAAATATGAAAACGGGGGGAGGGTAGATACAGTGTTTCAGGAATGATGACAAGGGAACACCCAGCTCTTTGCTTTCTGTTTTTCATCTTCATGAAGAGGATTTTTCTTTAAAAGTGCCATTTCTGTAGGTGACATAAGGATAGCGTAAGCAACTAAGAAGCAGTAAGCATGGCATATAGTAATCAAATTCAGAATGGCTTCCGATTCAACACAAAGGGTATAGCCTCTTCTTATCAACAAATTAAGGTTATAGAGCTTAGAAAATGTTTGCATATTACATCTCAGCAGTGTTGAGCTCAAAATAAAACATAATCTTCTTGGTTATATCTAGTGCCAAACCTAAACCCACTAACAGAAAATAGATCTGACTCTGGGCAGACTTTGTCAACCAACCCCCTCCTCTTGATTGTTTGTTTTCCTCTCAGCAAACAGAGCTCTCCCTTTCAGCCCTTAAGAGGTTTTGATACTTGAGTGGAATCAGTGACTGGGATTTTCTTTCAAGTAAGTATCGCCTCCAGCAAGGGCATCCCTCAAAATGGTTCAGATCCTCCCTCTGTAGGAATTCCTCACTTTTCAACTCTCTAGTTGTCTTTCCTGATAGGGGGCCAAGGAGAGGTTAATTGGTAATTTCTCTTTGAATATGAAGCCTATTTAGCTAATTACTTGGTTTTTTTGATGTTATTTTTAGAAGACTGGTTTTGAGAAATTTTCTTAGAAGTTCTTTTCTTTCCATCTACTTTCAGATGTATTTTTAAGCTTAAAGGCAAATAAAATAAATCTGATTTGATTTCAAATATTATAATTAAGTGGATAAGCCCATAAGTGGGTAAAAATGAGACCCTCATTTCATAGAGGGAAATTAAATAACTCTTTATAAATTTTATTAAAAGGTTTGTGACTGAGAAATAAGAAACAGATTATAAAAATCAGATGTAAAAATTCTAAACCGTGTACCAAACAGAAATTGAAGTGAACTGAATTAAATGTCACTTTCTCACAGTCATCTTCCCTGATCACACCTTCCATAGTATGTCACCTCCTGTTATTCTCTAGTGAGCATACTGATTCTTTTTCACATACCCTATATTATAACATGAAATTATTGGGAGCTTGCTGAACTTGTTTATTATTATTTCCCCCAATAGAATTCAAGCTCCATGAAATCAGGAATAATGTCTTTCTTATGCTTGTAACTTAAACACTTTCCCCTATATACTTGAAAGGTGTTAAGAATTTAATAAATATTTGTTGAGCAAATGAAAAAATAAATGAATCAATCAATCAACCAAACAAATGTACAACTCTCAGGTTAGAACTGTACAACCTCCTAAAACAGTGGCTTTCAATTTTCCTGACATGACACACCATAAGATATAAATTTTACGTTGTTATGATTCATTACTTTGTTTCAATTATTCTCATAAACTATTTTTAATTGGGATTTGGGAAGACTTTTTTAGTATTTCCTCAATTTTTCTTTCTATAGAAGAGTTGGATTTGTTTAAATTATTTGTTAAAATTTGTAACAAATATTACCTTCATTATATAGTGATTTATATTTTTACTTTTTAATTTTAGTTCATGTTTATCATTTATTTTACATCACTGTTGCTTATTTTTGCTGATTTGATGAAGTTGCTACATATTTCTTTTCCTCTTGAGAATGTGGAATTTCTAGTATACTTTTCCTTCCATAAAGCCCCAGTGGTTCAGCTAGTATAGAACCCACCTGCCAATGCAGGAGACATAAGAGATGTGGGCTCAATCCTGGAGAAGGAAATGGAAACCTGGTCCAGTATTCTTGCCTGGAAAATGTCATGGACAGAGGAGCTTGGTGGGCAACAGTCCATGGGGTCACAAAGAGTCAGACATGACTGAGTTCACTCGCATGCACAAATGGCTCACATCACTCCTTCTGCTCCCACAGCCAGATATCATTTTTACTGATATTTAAAAATAGAAAAGATGATTTCCCTCACCAAGATGCACTGTATTCTTTTCCAAAACATCCCATTTTCATTTCCTACATTCACAGTGCTTTCCATGTGAAAGTTTTATACTTCTTTTATACTTCTCCCATTTTCTCCTTCACCTCTAGATGAGAGACACTTGAAATAATGTACCAGCCTTCCACTACCTTACACCAACTCTTAGCTGAGATATTCTAAAACTTAAAGTACCAAACATTATCAGAACTCCTTGTGTTATATGTCTCTTCTAACTTAATTATACTGAATTATCAGTTCATCACACATAGACTGTGTCTAACTTCATCTATTTAAGCAACAATTACTCTACAGCATTTTCTACCAATTCTATTCAATTTCATTTACTCTAAATTCTGGTCAAACATCCTAAACTGATCAATGACTCAGAAAAGGATAGTCCCTTCGCTTCAGTTCGAGGTCCTACAGAACCCTGCCTCATGCTAAAGAGGAGTTTGCCCTACACATCCACTCACATCAAGAAGTCTGATAAAAACACTGTGTTCAGCATCATACTTCATTTCTTCTAGGACTGTTGGGGACACCTACCAAGACCTGTCTTTAGCTTGGTCCCATAACTGAACCCCAGATTTACGCCAGAAGGTAAGGCAGCATAGTGGTCAAGAATCCTCTTGAAATGCAGGATACACAGGCAGGAGACACGAGTTCAATCCTTGGGTCATGAAGATGCCCTGGAGAAGGAAATAGCAGCCCACTCCAACATTCTTGCCTGGGAAATCCCCAGACAGAGGAGCCTGGTGGGCTACACAGTCCACGGGGGTGCAGAAGAGTCGGGCATGACTTAGCTACTAAACAGCGACTCAGTATGTGCATTTCTACCATAGACCTCAAAACCCAGCTTCCACCCGCCACTTGGGCTTTACGTTTCCCTGGCACTTTGGGCTCAGCACCACACACCAACTTTCCCATCCTCTATCCATTCAACTTTATAGCGCAGCTGCCAGCCCTCACTGCCAAGTTTACCCTAATCCGCATTCATCTATGAATTGCCACAGACTCTCCCTAAATAAGAGGATCATAAATGATAATATGTTAAGGAAGTCTTAAAACACAAAGACTTCATGTTTGATAAATCCAGCCATATAGTTTGAATAAAATTAGAACGGTAGTAAATTTAGAGACCATATCAAAATTCATCTTTAAATCCTGCCTATTACAATATTGTAAAGTAATTAGCCTCCAAATAATAAAAATAAATGAAAAAAATAAAAATAAAATAATAATAAATCCTGCCTATTTTCAGTGGTTAAGAGAATATGTACAATATCCAAACTTTAACATATTCAATAAGACAACATCTTCAACTAGATAGAAATAACCTAGCAGCTTTTACATTTTTCAACAAAAAGTATGCAAATTAGCGGAGTCTCGTGTGCATATTCACCTCTGAATCAATAGCCTTTTCTGTTCTCTTTAAAAAAAAAAAAAAAAATGTGGTGGCACTGAAAAATTACTGACAATTAGGATCTTAGATAATCTCAACTTTGCCTGAGTAATAAAATCAGACCAGGCTTTTAAATAATAATTAAATAATAATGCTTGGAAGTGTAACCCCACTTACATAGTCTTGAAAGCTCCCACATAGTATGCAGCCAAGTATCAGAATCCTTGCTATATGTAACAAAATCAAAGATACTAAAAAAAATGAAGGATGACCAGTGTTGAGAGAGAGGGCAGGAGGAAAATAAAATAAAATAAAAATCAATAAAAATCACTCTGAGTTAGGAAGCAGGTGATAACTCAAAGTAGCCTCCAGGCCTAGCTCCTAAGTTTTATTTAAATTTCTAGACACAAGACACTACCTACAAGAGGAACTCTTAGAGGACCTTTGCCTTATATTACTGAGCAGTTACACTGGAGGGGGAGCTGATTGAAAAAACAAGAGCATCTTCTTGTGCTTTTCTAAAGGGTGGCATCGGTTGCCCCAGTGAAGAGATCAGAACAAAAGCACTTAAATAGACTTTCTCCATAGTCAGGGTGAGAAACATGTAGGAGGTCCCTCCCTTACACAGACCCCTGTGGTGCTGGGAGTTGCTAGGATTATAAAGGCCAGGTGATAAAGAGAACTCAAACTGCAGTCATGAAGCATTTCTATGTAAACGCATCCAGTAAAGACCCTAAAAATATCTGAGAAGAAAGGGACTTGATTCATTTTAATTTGTGCTCTCATCATAAATAACATTTCATTTTCATAACTAATTTTGTATTTTTAATTTTGTACTCTCTCCCTCAAAGAGGGTCCTTCAAATTGATTAAGCTTCATGCCCCACAAAACTTGGATCCAGGCTTGACCACAGTTGACATTATCTGCTAGATAAAAATTATACAAGAAAGTACAAGTTTGAATCCAGGTTGCTTTCTTCTCACAAATTCTTTATGTAAAGAAAATGTAGAAATGTGCAATCAGTTAATGAAAGAATCAACAACACTGAAAGTTTCTTATAGGACTCGAGGGGATAAGGCAGTTTTCTTCATCTTCCAGTCAACTCTTTTTATTCAGGAAAACAGTTGGTGTTTGGGTAGTACTGAGGTTTACAAACAGTGCTTTGGATTCTGTAAGAATTTTGTGACTGTTTATGCTGTTGGAAAGCCATTAAATATCTTGGAATATTTATTAGTAATTTCAAACTTTGCAGCATTAGTTTTCAGACACCTGCTAATACCTAAACCGTGCATCTGAAGTTACAAGGCACCATCACACATTATCTGGTACAATGCTCATATGAACCCATGAGGCGAGCATCTCAAGCATTTTTGTCAGGCCTCTCCTGGAGGCTGTTGATGAAAGTGGATCTTTAAAGAGGTGAAATGTATTGTCCACAGTTGCTCATAGGATGCAGCACAAATTGAGACCTGGGAACTCTAATACCAACATTCCTCCCACACAGCCTCTCATCTTCTCCCATTTTCCTGTTACCCTCCACTGCCTTCTTCATACCTACCTCCTTATACCTTGGACCTGTAACAACTGTTCAAAAAGGACATGCTGAACAACCTTAATATGTGGAAAGGCCATCATTTGACTCACAGAGTGTTGGTGGGATGGGGAGAAGCAAACAAAAAATTAATAGTTGAGGCAAGCCAGGGACCATGAAATGGAAAACCTCAAAGGTGCTAGCAAACTTTTTCTACTAAAATTCCAAAATTACTTCTTCTATGCAGCCCTTTGCCAAAAAGAAAATCCAATTCTTTTTTCTTTAAAAAGCCAAGCTATGTATGTTATATGCTTTAAAAAATTTTCCTAGAAGCCACAAAATGTCCATGAAAATCAGAATATGTTTTTTCATGAACTTGGGACTTAAGTACAGCTCTTCTTATCAATTTAAATGTTTTCTGGTAAGACTTGTGTAACCAAAACACCTTCCTCACTCTCAGACTGCCTTGTTTTTACTTTATAATACTAACTCACATTTTGTCTCAATGAGGAAAATGATTTTTCTCTTGCCCAGCCATGATAAGCAAAAGATTTAGAGATGAAGTAACCAGTTTTGAATGTTATAAAATTCAGGGTTTTTTAATTAAAAAAAGAAGAAAGAAAGAAGAAAAAAATCAACATGTGACACATTTTGTAGGTTGAACCAATGTCAACATCACACTAAAACAGCAATATTTTCTGTTTTTCAATTTTCAAAATATGTAATCCTTAACTATTTCATTTTTCTTTTACTGTGATTGCTTAGAATAAAACTAACATTTCCTTTAAAGTTTATATTCATTTTACCATTCTGAAAAGCCTCTTGAATTTTAAAGATGACCTCAAATTTCTGTAATATATGTTCGGTTTCTAATGTAAAATGCAGCTAAAAATTTAATAATTTAATAACAAATACGATATACAGAATGTGCTATATTTTTAGCTTAAAAATACCAAATATGTCTACCTAGAGACAAATGCTAAGGAATGTGATTGCACTGAAACAGAAAATCTTTATCACAAAAGTGTTAAGTCTTTTAATAAAAGCATAAGTCTAGTAAAGATTTTCTCAGTAGTAAAGTCCAGAGTATTTTCCCTACATTTTATTGTTTGTTTTTTTTTTTTTTTTAATGAGAATGATTATTAATGTTATCTTTTAGAAATGTTCTTTCTGAGAAAGGTAAAAAGAATATAGTAAGGTATACAAGAATCAGAACATGATGAATATTGTGCCTACAAATCATAGATGACCAAAAAGTTTATCATCTTCAGAAGAGAACAATTTAAAAACGTAAAAATCCTTCTTCTGTGTGTGCTTTAATTCCAAAAGTGAATTGCTTATTTAAAAGGTTATGTCTTGATTATTAGCCATTATGGTGAACAATAAATGAAACTGTACCTGGGTTTCTAAATATATTAGTCTTACACCTTACAATTCACAGGAGGAGACAAAGATCAGCCATCACTTTAATACACTATGTTCATGATTAAGACATAAGGCTTTGTTTAAACAAAATTAGATGGTGGAATTCAATTACAAACAGAAGGATAAGTCATTCACTTACTAATTGGCCTTCCCTCTCTCTGGCACAGGACCACTGGCCTTTAGGCAAAGCTTATACATCTATTAAACAAGATTTGAATTATCATCATTAGGATCTAGAGAGATTATCTAGCCCCAGCTCTGGCCGTCTTATATGATACAACTAAAAACAAGATTTACAAATGAGGTTTAAATACTTGAATAAACACAATGATAACATGCCTGTAATAAATACAGTAGTATCACCATGAATTAAAGTATAGAGAACAAAGAAGTGTTAACATAATTGGCCATGAAGCAAAACACATGAATCTGAAGTCTTTAATGTAATTCAAAAAAGGCAACATTGAAAGTGAATCATCCAAAACTCACAAATTTATAAAATAACTATGCTTTTCAAAATAAGTCATAAACTTAAAAAGGACTAAATTTGTACTCAATGTTCCTAAGTAACTTTATTCAATATAGCCAAATATTGGAAAAACCCAAAGGTCCAGTCACATGTGAGTGTGTAAATAAATTATTGTATATTTTTATGGTACTATTCAGCAATAAAAAGAAACAAAGTACTGATGTATAGAGACACACAGATAAGTATTTAAAGCATCATATTAAGTGAAAGAAGTCAGAAATAAAAACTACATACTATATAATTCCATTTATATTAAATTCTAGAAAAGGAAAAATTATGGAGGAAAGCATAACAGTGTTTGTCATAGGTGAGAGATTTAAAAAATGATTGAGTGCTAAGGGGCATAAGTTAAATTTTTGAGATAAAAATATTCCATATATGATATATGGCTGCATGCATTTTTTATATGTATATGTATTTTTAAAAAGTGTCATATCAGACACTTAAAATTGGTAAATTTGTTAAAGTGCTGCACTCAATATGCCAGCAAATTTGGAAAACTCAGCAGTAGCTATAGGACTGGAAAAGGTCAGTTTTCACTCCAATCCCAAAGAAAGGCAATGCCCAAAATTCTTCAAACTACCACACAATTGTGCTCATTACATGCTAGCAAGGTAATGCTCAAAATCCTTCAGGCAAGGCTTCAACAGTAGGTGAGTCAAGAACTTCCAGATGTACAAGCTGGATCTAGACAAGGCAGAGAAACTAGAGATCAAATTGCCAATGTCAGTTAGATCATAGAAAAACAACAGAATTCCAAAAAAAAACACAAAAGCATCTACTTCTGTTTGGCTCAGATGTTAAAGAATCTGCCTGCAATGCAGGAGACCTGGGTTCGATTCCTAGGTCAGCAAATGGTTACCTACTCCAGTACTCTTGTCTGGAGAATCCCATGGACCGGGGAGCCCGGCAGGCTACAGTCCGTGGGATTGGAAAGAGTCAGACACAACTGAGCGACTAACACTGATTCAGTGCCTACACTAAAGCCTTTGTGTGGATCACTAAAACTGTGGAAAATTCTTAAAGAGATGGAAATACCTTACTTGTCTCCTGAGAAACCTGTAGACAGGACAAGAAGCAACAGCGAAGGAACAATGAATAGGTTCAAAATTGGGAAAGGAGTGAATCAAGGCTATATATTGTCACTCTGCTTATTTAACATATATGCAGAATACATCATGCAAAATGCCAGGCTGGAAGACTCACAAGGTGGAAACAAGATTGCTAGGGGAAATATCAACAACCTCAGATATGTAGATGATAGCACTCTAACGGCAAAAAGTAAAGAGGAACTAAAGAGATTCTTGATGAATGTGAAAGAGGAAAGTGAAAAAGTTGGCTCAAAACTCAACATTCAAAAAATTAAGATCATGTCATCTGGCCCCATTGCTTCAAGGCAAATAGATGGGGGAAAAGTAGAAGCAGTGACAGATTTTCTTTTCTTGGGCTCCAAAATCACTGGAGATGGTGACTGAAGCCATGAAATTAAAAGACAGTTACTCCTTGAAAGATAAAGCTATTACAAAACTAGACAGCATATTAAAAAGCAGAAACATCACTTTGCCAACAAAAGTCCATACACTCAAAGCTATGGTTTTTTCAGTAGTCATGTACGAATGTAAGAGTTGGACCATAAAGAAGGCTGAGCACCAAAGAATTGATGTTTTCAAATTGTGAGTTTGGAGAAGACTCCTGAGAGTCCCTTGGAGGGACTCAAGGAGATCAAACCAATCAATCCTAAAGGAAGTCAAACCTGAATATTCATTGGAATGATTGGTGCTGAAGCTGAAGCTCCAATACTTTGGCCACCTGATGCAAAGAGCTGACTCTTTGGAAAGGACCCTGATGCTGGAAAAGATTGAGGACAGGAGGAGAAGGGAGCGACAGAGGATGAGATGTTTGGATGGATTCATCAACTATATGGACATAAGTGTGAGCAAATTCTGGGAGATAGTGAAAGAGAGGGAGGTCTGGCGTGCTGCAGTTCATGGGGTCACAAAGAGCTGGACATGACTTAGTGATTGAACAACAACAGCTGTAAGGAAATTATGCCTCAATAAAGTTTACTTTTTTAAGAAAAAAAAAATACTAGTAACTGTTGTGACTGATGAAAAAAAAAAAAGGAGGAGGGAGAATGATACTGCTTCATATTCACCTTTACTATTCATTATCACTGGAGTTACAGACACGTTCTACTAAGGCAAAGGTCACACCTTTAAATGGAGGCTAATTGTTTTCAACTATTAAAACCAAACACAAGCAAACTATTGTAACCTGTTTCCAGAAATCATGCCCAAAACTTGTTCAGATTTTATGAGTGATGAACCACACCAAAAGTATTCTCAAACCTTATGGTAATTAAAAGCACAGATTCTGAGGTGACATCGGCTGGATTGCCTGACATAACACTTTATGGTTTTGTGTCCTTGATCAGAATCAGTGATATTTCTATGTCACAGATTCCTAATTTCTAAAACAGGAATGATAATTAGCGTCTACTTCATAGAGTTGCAGTTGGATTAATAAAAATGTTCCCGACATGTAAGTTCATAATATTAATAAATATGAAGTACAGTATTACTACTACTGTCAGCAATGCCGCTCCTACTGCTATTCCCATTGTTGCAATCATGAGAAGTCTATTAAACCGTGAATAGTTCTGCGAGTAGACCAGTGATGTCTTCCTATTTAGCTCAATAATTTAAAAATACCTTTATAAAGTGCCAATGTCAATAATCTCCTTTTTCAGAACTTTTTTCAGACCGTTTCTGTAATAGATATCCAACTGATAATTTTTTTTTTTTTTTTTGTAACCTGTTCTACTAAGTGAGGTGAAAATCGTGCAGTCGTGTCTGATTCTTTGCAACCCCATGGATTGTAGCCTGCCAGGCTTCTCTGTCCCTGTGATTCTGCAGGCAAGAATACTGGAGCTGGTTGCTGTTCCCTTTCTCCAGGGGATCTTCCCAACCCAAGGATTGAACTCAGGTCTCCTGTGTTGCAGGCAAATTCTTGACTGAGCCACCAGGGAAGCGTTCAGGGATTGGTTATTCAGAGAGCTAAAAACTAAAAGGCAAATCAACCTCCATGGCTGTGGGTATTACTCTTCATGTAAATGTGATTTTGAATTTTGCCTTTCTTTTTTCCTAAGATTTTTAACGTCTAGGTGAAGAAATCCATCATGTTTTTCAAGTGCTCAATTAAAGATACAGCTCTTACCTTGAGGTCAACCTATCAGACACCTGAGGTTAGAGGACTGGGAGGAAGGAAGAAAGATATGAGTATCTGTGTCACAATCACCCCTCCCATTGGTCCCTGTATCCTCTTGTAGGTGTATAGAACTACTGAAACATTTCCTCTAGTTCAAATACAAACCTTATCATCAAAAATAAGCTTCAAAATCTTAATCTTGGAAATTCAAGCCCCAACTTGTCTTTCCAGCTTCATTTCCAATTACACTGCTTTTTCAGTTACTATTCTCCATTTCCCATTCAGCTTTGGTATTGCTCCACTTTCTAACTTCCATGTTTCCCCCACCTTTTTCTCTCCACTTAAAATGGCCTCCTTTGTCTAGCTCTAAATATAACATTCCCATTCATTCTTTGAAGTCTAGACCAAATGCCTTTGTTGCAAAGTGTCTGCCCTTCTCCCCTTGCCACTGTGATGTGAAGTACTTCCCTGACAACTGAGATTCCACCCCTTAAATTTCCAATGGGTTTATTTTCCACCCTCTGGCATGCATGTGACTTACTATGTATATAGATTATTTATTAGCAAATCCTGCTCAGCAAATCCAATAAATATGATATCATAAAAGTAGCAGGCCAGCTTGATGGTATAAGAAATAGCAGGAAAACAGAATTCCTGAAGATTAATTTATGATAGAAAACCTGGAAAGTTGGCACAGTCCTGAAATTAGAAAGTATAGGAGTACTGCTATCTCTTCTCAAAAGGAAAGTGAAGGTGTGAGTCACTCAGTTGTGTCCGACTCTTTGGGACCCCCTGGACTGCAGCACTCCAGGCTTCTCTGTCCATGGAATTCTCCAGGCAAAATACTGGAATGGGTTGCCATTTCCTTCTCCAGGGGATTTTCCCAACCCAGGGATTGAACCCAGGTATCCTGCATTGCAGGCAGATTCTCTACCATCTCTTTTAGATAAAATTAAACCACTTCTGCTAGTCTTTACCATTAAGTACAGAGAATAAGGCATCCACCAAGTCCATAGCTGCATACCAGTTGCCAGATATTTTACTGATATGCTCCAGTCAAAAAAAAAAAAACACATCTAAGGAGCAACTGAAATTAGAATTGCAAGTGGATGTGTTTACGATAATCCATTGTCATTCTCTAAAATTAATTTACTTCTGTGCAAGCCAGATTGGCAAATTAACAGGAATGTATCTCTGATGTCCTTTGTGGAGGCACAAATACAGGCAGTCTCACTTGGAACATGTTTATTTTTGTTTGCTACTTGCTAGGAAGAGAAAGTTCTAGCGAATATATGTATGTACTTGTACATATGTATGTATTTGTACTCATCCTACCATAATAGCTTCATGCCATTTTATTGGCAAGAAATACAGTTATTTTGACAACTTCTGGCAAATAACTAGGGTTTAATGTTGAAATTTGGCCTTTTTCACTTCAGAACATGGAAGTGATACCCGTATGTTTTTCATTCATTCTTGTTTCGTGTATGTCACTCTATGATTTATTCAATATTGATGCGTGCATGCACGCTAAGTCGCTTCAGTCATGTATGACTTTTTACGACCCCACTGACTGCAGGATACCAAGCTCCTCTGTCCATGGAATTCTCCAGGCAAGAATATGAAGCAGGTTGCCATTTCCTACTCCAGGGGATCTTCTTGACCCAGGGATTGAACCTACGTTGCGTATATCTCCTGCACTGGCAGATGGGTTCTTTACAATCTGAACCACCAGGGTGGCCTTCAAGTTTTAATATCCTAGACTATTTCCTTTTCAAGATAACTTTCAAAACCTATCCCTTAAACAAATCACAACATAACATGCTTTCTCTTTCAATTAGATGTGCGGTTGTATGGATACATTAGTCCTTAGTTAGTGCATATATTTTTTTGTTTGGTTGGTTGGTTTGATTTTACTTTCTCCAAAATATAGAATAGGAATCAAGCCAATATGATAATCATGAAAATAAAAGAACATTTGCAACTGGATACTATGAAATTGGCACTCTGCTAAGCACTTCATATACATTATTATCTTATTTATTCTTCAGTATAACACTATGACTAATAATAACTTATGCAGCATTTCTATGTGCCAGGCACTATTACATATATTAATTTATTTAATTCTGACAGCAATTTGAGGTACATATGCACTATTATTATTACTAGTTATATCACTATGAAGACATATAATGAATACCTGATAGAAAGTTCAAGCAACTTGCCCAAAGCCATTCAACTCCTATCTGTTTGAGCTGAAATTTAAACTGATGCACATTGGATAAAGGGGCAATACGCAAAACCAACACAATATACTGACTCTCAATCTAACAGCCACTATTTTTTTTAATATATTCCTGCTCTCCTGTGGGATACCTGTAATTTTTTTCCACAACCTTTTTTAAACAGTAGTTCTGTATTCTAACTGATAAATTCATTGAGAACGCGGTATATGATGTTTATTTTTGTATTCTCATAATTAACACAATCCTCTTATTATATTTAAGGTATGCAAAATTATATTTTTAGTTGATTTGCCAAATGTGCTCACAGTAGAAAAATACTTCGAGGTGGGACTTGTGTTGTTCTTGATTAAAAAAATAATGCATCATAGGAACAATCAACTCTGAAAGTTATCAGGTGTTTAAGATCAAGCAATAAATCCCAAATTACCAACAGGAGACTCCCAAAGAGTATTTTAGTTTAACAGTTTAGACAATGAAGTAGTGTCAATCATGAACCAAAAAATAGCAATCTCATTATTTTTACCATTGTAGCCAACTTATACTATTTGGTGGTCTAATCAAGTGCTTGCTCATTAATGATCATTTCTAAAAAAGAAAAATCTATCTTACGCCTGCTTTCCCAAAGTCCCTATATAACAAGAAAGCAATAATTGAATGAAGATATTAATAGATATGATGGAGAATTTGAGTAAAAGACTGAAAAGGCAAGATCTTTAATTTATGTAAGTATACATATTTCAAAGAATATTTAATCCAAACTTTGAATTATGTAAACCTTTTCCCATAATCTTCGAGTTATGATTGTTATTTCTAATTGGATCCATTACTACTTAACCTTATTATAGACAATTATTGTAAGAAATACTGTCTATAAATGCTTGATTGCAATCATCACCTACTCTAAAGAACTAAATTAAAGAATGGCTATAGTATGTGAAGCATCTTTTACAAACATGGCCCACCAATGCTAATTAATGATGGAAAATATAAGCACTTAAATATCAACATTGTATTAATCCAAATCAGATCTTGTGTAATAATAAGCTCTAACTTTTAAACTGTACTGCTTTTTGAAAGTTCCAACTAAATAACATTCTTAGTATTGACATTAGCAATTTATAAGAGATGCAGAGAAACTAGGCAGACTTCTATTTTTAGATAAATCTAAAAGTATGTGAGAAGAGTGTGCTGAATGAACCTTCTACATACAGTCTTTTTTTTTTTTAATACTGTCTCAAAACAGAAATATTGCTTTTAACCCTTTGAAGCTCAAATTTAACTCACAGCTTTTCTAGATATTAATAGGTTACATAGCCAATATAATCTTTTGATCAAAATGAAGGAAGGGTTGTATTTTGTGCTCAGTCATGGGCTGCAAATGAATTAGACAAAATCCTGAAGGTATGTTTTCTTTTCTCTGATAATGGATACAATTACCAAGGCATGTGGAAAACCTTGGGTGAAAGGAACAAACAGGTGTAATTATTCCTGTTTCCTGTGTTAGTGCATTTACTACTGCAGTAAGATGGAAGGACATTGATTTAGGAATCAGTAACCCTATGTGCTAGTCCTGGCTTTACATCTGACCTTGTCCCAATAATAATCTCTCTGAGCATCAGTTTCTTAATATACAAAACAGATGTATTAATCTCTGATCTATCTTACAAGTAGCTGTATTAGATTTTTTAGAAATTCAGTAGCACAGATTAAATTTTGCTTAATTATCAATTTTCTCCCTCACATTAAGATAGTAATAATAATTGTCTTACTATAGGGCTTTCCAGGTAGCAATAATTTCACACACATACACTCAAACACAAATATATATATTCACACAAATATACATATGCACACATATATTTTTGTGTATGTATGCATATGTATGGACTTCCTGAGTGGCTCAGTGGTAAAGAATTCACCTGCCAATGCAGGAGCCTCAGGTTCGATTCCTGGGTCAGGAAGATCCCCGGAAGGAACAAAAGACAATTCACTCCAGTGTTCTTGCCTGGGAAATCCCATGAACAGAGGAGCCTGGTGGGCTACAGTCCATAGCGTCGCACAGAACCAGACACGACTGAAGCGACTTAGCCCACACACGCCTGCAGCACCATGGAAGGACCTAGAGAGTGTCATACTGAATGAAGCAAGTCAAACAGAGAAGAGCAATACATGATATCTCTTATATGGGGAATCTAAAAAGAAATGATACAAATACAAATACGTACAAAACAGAAAGAGACTCACAGACTTAGAAAATGAACTTATGGTTGCCGGGGGAAGGATAGTAAGGGACTTTGGGAAGATCATGTACACACTGCTATATTTAAAATAGATAACCAACAAAGATCTATTGCATAGCACATACAACTGTGCTCAATATTATGTGCCAGCCTGCATGGGAAAGGTGTGATTTGGGGGAGAATGGACACATGTATGGTTGTTGTTCACCTAAAACTACCACAATATTGTTAACTAGCTATACCCCAACACAAAATTAAAAAAAAAAAAAGATACTGGCTTTAGAAAGTACTAGTTTAGTTAATTTAGAATGTTTAAACAAATAATAAAGATCAAAATGATTCAAAGCCTGTGACAGAATTATATACAGGCTGAAGGAAGCCACAAGAAAAGATCTGAATCCATCCTTTGATAGGTCCATGTTCGACACCATCCAAGACTTCTGTAAACTGTGGTTATGAGAAGTACCTTGAAATAAGATGTCTTATCTCTATGGTAATCATGCAGAATAGATGTTAGAAGCCTGAGACTCCAGTTTACTGTAATTTACAATGTAATCATTATACTCTCCTCCATTATCTTTTCACTAAACCTAGGAACTTTCTTCATCTTTATTACCTGTAGAATATACTTGTATATATATGTTTATTTTTTCCAACTGGCTAGTAAGTCCCTAGAACACATAGACTTTCTTAGTCATCAGCAACACCTAGCAGAATGTGTGAATGAATGAATGAATGAATGAATAAATAAGTTAATAATACTTATGAATGTAGAAATGCAAAGATGAAACAGGAAAATTAAAACAAGAATTCTAATTATGGAACAATGATGTTGAGTTATTTCTCAGGAAAATCCTGTAGATTTTCCTCTCATCCTTAGTTTCAACTAAACTATATTTGCCTTTGTTTCTCCAAAGCACTCTGCTATGTATTTGGGACACAGAGACAGAATATATAATCCTTTCTCTAAAGAAACTATAATTTAGTTATGAAGGTAGAAAATCATAAAAATATAAACTCAAGGAGACATATAATTGTCAAATGAGACCGTCAAAAGAAAATTAAATCAAGAAAAGAAAATCTGTGTCAAAAAGATGTATATGAAAGTTAAGGATGTGAACTTTTTGAAATTATAACTTAGAAGTTTGTATACAGGATCTTCAAGTTTCACTGTATCCTTAACAGAGTAAAATATTTTGCTAAAATGGAAAATTCTACTCCTTCAATTAGAACAGCATGATAAAAAAATAAATGATTTTAGAGACAGTAATTCACCAACTATCTGATTTGATGAATTACCTTACCTACAGATGCAATAATTAATCTTATTTTTATAAATCTCAAAGTTATATGATTTTTAATGAAAATATATAAGGTAATCAAATTTAACATTAATAACTACAATATAGCTATTTGATTGTGACTTTCTGCCATTCTAAAAGTTCATATAATGTTTGTAAAAATTGTAGGGTTATGAAATTTTAATTATGAAGCTCTAATCTCCAGATTAACTAAGAAGTTTAGCAATTTATTATGTCCTAGATATGTAATTTAACTTCTATTATTTCATCAGAATTGTAAACTAAAGAGCTGACTGCTAATAATATAACAGTGCCTATTAAGATAGTCCTAAAATTGCATGACAAAATTCATGGATCCAGGACTAGTATCAGGTAAACTGTGAAGTTCATAAACTCTGTTTTTCTCTAGTCTCTCCTGTCCTTATATGTTCCTCCATCCTGGAAAATTCTCCCCACCAGTGTAATTTGTATTATTTCCCTGTCTGAGACAGCTATGGTTGAGGCAGAAGCAGAAAATATTTTGCTCAAGCTATGGATACCAACTTGAGCAGTCTGGATTTATCCTACGGTTCAATAGATTTTTAATTGTAGGGTTTTGATACATTATTGTGTCAGTATTTGGTTAATAATAGCACTGAATTGAAGTTACAAATCATTCTATTTAATAAAAGAAATTTATCCTTCTACAATCCTTTTCAGTCCCTTGCATTTCAGTATGACTTTTTGAGTAAGGAGCAAAAAAAAAAAGAAAAAAAACAGAGCAAGTAGCTAATGAGAGTGAAGCTATGCCCAAGCTTGTTTGTCCCTCCTATGAATGCCATATATCTTTTGTGCTGAGGCTAAAAAAATCCATTGAGAAACACTCCTTTAGGAAATGGGAGATGAACAATTTGTTTTAAACAAAGGGGAAATGTTAACAGCTTTTTATTAAAAAATAATCTATCAACATAATCCATGAGAGGAGAGCAACAATGAAGTAAGGGGCATAAGGGGAAAAGGTGGTATTGTCAAAATCCAGTTGAAAGATGAAGGTCTGAGCTAGACAGTGTGAATAGAAACTGACAGAGTCAAAACTGATTCATCTGTCAGTCATTTTTCTCAGCTCCAGATCAATCCTTAAAATAACTTCTTCAAAAAGAAAATAATACAAGTTTCATAAATAACTATTTGCACAGACTTTACTAACTGAAGATTGCTCAGAACCACTTTTTTTTAAAGTATTCTTTGCAGTTCAAGCCTTATCTGTCTCCTCACTACTTTGTAAAAGCATCCTCTTTTGTCCTAGGCTTTGCTCTGTAAAGCAGAGGATAGAAATTCAGTTTTCTACTGGTGAGGCAGATAGTTAATAGAATCAAAGTGCTATTGCCTAAATTGATTTTAATAAATTAAATCCATTTGAGAAATGTTTTAAAAGTCAATCTTTGACAGATCAGAGCAGAGGAATTTCAGTTTACTTAGTTCACAGCCAAAACAACATGACTGAGCTAATACCTATTTAGATTGCCAAGAACAGAAGTCTCATTCTTATTGAAGGCTCAGACAAACAGACTGAAAGCCTTTAAATGGGCCATCTAGTCAACCTTCCACACAATGTTTATTTTCTACTTGGGCCATTAGCGTACAACTGCCAGGTCCCCACCTTGTATGTTTGTCTAATATATATTTTTATGTTTCTAACAAACTGAAGAAAAGTTAATGTAGTTACTATATTGACATCATGATCTGTCTTTAAATTATTAGTATGACGTTAAATAATGGCCTTCTAGGTATAATTACACAAAGGTGAGTTTTTGGCTTAATATCTTTTAAGATAAGGCAGAAAGTCTTAGTGAATATTTTATTCAGCTAGTCTCCATTTGAGTTTAAATTTGCATTTTAACTTTAAAGAGTAATAAGGTTGTGTCAAATGGTGATTAATTTGACAAACAGCAAAATAGCAAAACAGCAGATATGTCCCATTTTTAATCAGTTTTTTCTTAGCTGTAGTTTCTTTGAAAATTTTTGATTTTAGGCTTATGGCTGCTATTTAGTAAGCACATCCCATGTGCCAAACTGAAAACAAAACTTTAATTTTGTGTCCCACTTTTTTTCTTTTCTATTAGTAGTTTTCGCCTGATATTAGATGAAATATTTGAAGATCCAATGGCCCACTTGTCAGTTTTAGATAACTGAATTCTATAATCAGTTCACATCACAAACACAGCCTTGTTTCAGGAATTGCAATGTTTGGTCCCCAATAATCAAAACTCTGATTTACCATACTGTCTTCTCCCCTATTACAGGGTCTGGCTGTACCTGGGTTTCAAGGGTAGAGGGTACAAGGAATGAATTTCTCTATCTCACTCATCTTCTCTTTTACTCATCTGTTCCTGTACATACCACTCCTAAATTAAAGGAAGTGGAGGAAGGGAAGTCCTTACTTGGACAGGCCCTATCATAAGATAGCACTGCAGGAACTTGACCTGACAGATGTTTAAAGCTTTTGAGGACTTTCTGGAGGCTAGACTCCTTGTTAACATCTGTTTAACACCTTTTCTTCAGAGGCCTGCTTCTCTCTCACTGCAATCCTTGAAACAATCTACCTAGTATGTAAACTATCTTTTAGAATCCTGCTGTTTACCCTGGACATTGTGCTGGACAGAATTTAAAATGGCTTCAGCATAGCATTCTCACTAGTTTCATCAACACCTCTTCTACAGGAAAAGTTCATGAATTTTTGCCCTTCTACGAACAAAAATACTGTTATTTCACTAAGGAGCCCTCTTCTTTCTCTTGACCCTGCCACCTCAGAGGGTTATGATCTTGCCCGGAAGAATGTCAGGGCATTTGTCAGCAGGACAAAGAGTACCCAGAATTATGGGAACATATTCCATGCTCTCCAAATGCTCCCAGTGAAGACTCCGTTTCTAGGTTCCAGGTAATGAAAGGATCCATACCCCTGGGATGCGTGATGGGACTTAGAGTGCAATGTTATCAGACATCTCAGCACAGATATTCTTCCCATACTTCACTTTCTTTCTTAGTCCTTTCATTTGGAGTACTGAAGCCTGCTGGCAGTGGAGGTAGTTCAGTGCTAAGTCATGTCTGACTCTTTGAAATCCTATGGATTGCAGCCTACCAGGCTCCTCTGTCCATGGGATCCTCCAGGAAAGATTACTGGAATGGGTTGCCATTTCCTTCTCCTGGGGATCGTCCCAACCCAGGGATTGAACGCTGCGTGTCTCCTGCATTGGCAGGTGGATTCTGTACCGTTGAGCCACCTGGGAAGCCTACTAAAGCCTTCTAACCAGTCACTTTTCTTGGGTTACCTGCATTTTGATCTGGCATCTCATTTTAGAATTTTAAATCTGTGGAATCATGGTGCCTTAGTTGACACTACCAATGTTCATATGCTGCTACATTCATATTGGTCATTTTGATAATAAAACATGCCAGTTAAATTTCTATTGAGTACCAAATGAAAATAAAGATCCTCCTCTTATTACAAAGACAAACTGTTTTCCTTCAGATTTCACATGTGTTATAAATCCTTTTGCAAAGAAATGAGTGCACATTTAAAGCACGCATGCTGCAGTTTCATTCAGATTTCAGGAAGATGTATGTCTTGCTCTCTGACTCTTCTTTCTCCATACAAACCAACAATCAATATGCAGATGCTAGATTTACAGACTCTCTCAGAATGACAGATCAATAAAGAATCCCATTGAAAACTGCTTGCCTGATGGAGGAGAATATAAACTTTTTTCTTACTCTCTGTGAGACTTTGTTCCCAGGACCAAGCACTTCTAGCTCGGTGTTAATAGTACTGTATTTTCTTACTGCTTTTTCATGTCAAAGGCACTCTTCAAATATGTACTTAATTAAGCCTCTCTTTTAACAGAGGTGGCCCTGTTCGCATCCTCTTGCCTCCCTATCCTATCTCCTGTGTGGAGAGTTCTCTTTGAAGTCTTGCAGGAGAGATGTGCAGGGATGAAGGAGACAAGAACAGAGCCAAGGGCGCTTGTAATGAACTTTTGATGGAAAAGAAGTTTAGATTAATTCAGCTATTCTAGCCACCCTCTATTTAGAATTCTTTTAAGAGGAAATACTAAATTACAAAAAGATAATGAGTCAAATTTTATGTTAGCTTTGAAAATCTTGCCATCTAAATGCTTTTGTGGACATCCTGTGGATTCCTGAAGATGTATAACTCTGAAAATTTCCAGTTTTATAGGACTTATTTATTTTGTATTATGCCTGGATGCTTTATGTTTATCTCTTATGATTGCCTTGAAGTTCACAGCAGGAACTTGACTTACTAAAAGGTATCTATTTGTCTGAATACTTCTCCTTGGATTGATTCTTAAAGGAAGTCCATGATGATTTGTAACTATGTATATTATCCATAACTACATTTTTGGAAATGATGTTGATCACTTGAGAAAGTGTTTTCTAACTGCATATAATACAGAAGCAATTTCAGCAGTAGAATTGAATCTAATGTTACTATACAGTGGCTGCCAAATAATTCATTTTAATTTCTTATCTCTGGTTATCTCAGTCATTTTCCAGAAAATTATTTTCTTAGATTGCTTAAGGGTTTATAAAAAGATGCAGCAAATATATAAAACATAAATAACTTAATGGTCATAAGTTTCACAATTATAATAACTTTTTCTTCATTGTACTCTTGTTCAAGCATGCTGAGTCTTTGGGACATTAAATTTCACAGATTGGCTTATGTTGTATTATTGCAAATATCATTTTGATTTTTCATGCATTGCAGACAGGATATAAGGGTAAAGTAAGAACCATATTGTATATTTGATTTCCAATTTACCTGAACTTATTAAAAGAACGGTTCAGAGTCAAGTTTTTAAAGTCCTTAAATTGTTTTCCAGGTCATAGATATTCTACTCAGCAGTGAAATTGTCCTTGCTAGTTTCTACAAGACACTGATTACATTTCTTGTGATATTTTAATAGGTTTATGCTCTGAATTACTAAGCTTCAGATTTTTGGAAGTTTTTATAGAAAAATGTTTTATGTATTTCTAGTATTTTTTCAACAATTCTTAATATGCATCAATCAAGAGGGATGTGAGACGTTCTTCCATTTTCTGTTACTCCCTTATATTATTTAATTATATTTATGTCTATTAGATTATTCAACCAAAGATTAGATATCTTCAGCTTTTTATTATTCAGCCATTCTAGCCCTTTGCTCAATTAAAAGCAAAGACACAACAGTTAATGAGTTTTATTAAAGACAATTAGATCTTAATGGTACCTGTCAAACCACACAAAATTATACTAAACTGCACCTGAATTTTGCATAAAAATAGTATTAAAATGTGGAATCTGAAAAACAATACAAATGACTCTATATACAAAATAGATACAGACTTACAGACATAGAAAAAAAACTTATGGTTACCAGATGATACAGGGAATGGGAGAAGGACAAATCAGGAGCATGGGGTTAACGGATACAAACTATTAATATTATATAAAAAATAGGTGAGAAGCAAAGGTTTATTGTATAGCACAGGGAATTGTGGGTTTCCTTGGTGGCTCTGATGCTAGGGAATCTGCCTGCAATTTGGGAGATCCAGGTTTGATCCCTGGGTCAGGAAGATATTCCCTGGAGGAGGAAATGGCAACCCACTCCAGTATTCTCGCCTGGACAATCCCATGGACAGAGGAGCCTGGCAGGCTACAGTCCGTGGGGTCACAAAGAGTCAGACACAATTGAGCGACTAACTCTACTACTACGGGGAATTGTACCAAATACCTTGCAATATACTATAATAGAATATAATTTCCAAAACAAAAACCAAACCACTCTGCTACCCCCCTGAAATGAACACAATATTGTAAGTCACCTATATTCCAATTTTTAAAAAGTAATATAAAACATGGAATAATCTCTGATGCCAAACAAGAGTCTTGGTTTGAATTCATTTTGGAAGATAACCCCCTTGGCCAGCAATTATGAAATCTGCATACCTGATTCATATAGCCTCTACTACCAAACCAAGTGAAGATAAAGGTGAACATATCACCTATAATTTGATGTACCTACAAGAAGGTAAAACTAGATGTATCGATTTTATTTCAAAAGTGAAATGCCAGCATCTAAAATAATAAGCTACATATAGCTCACTTTCACTCTGGACTAGGGTAAATTGCAACCATTGCAAGTAATCTGTGTAACAAAAATCCTCCAAAAGTTAGAGGTTTAAAAATACAAATCTAATTTTCTCTAACATAGCAGATCCAAGTAAGTGGTCCAAATGACCAGTCAACAGTGCCCTACAAAGTCATCAGAGAAATAAGTTGCTTACATTGTGATTCCACCATCACTTAAATTGTTGTTCTCGTCTTTACAGCCATAGGTTAATCTCAGAAGACCATGCTCATTGGAAAGGGAAAGTATAAAGAATTCACATGTCAGTATTTTAAGACCCATAGCTAGAAGTGTCACTTTTACTTCTGGCTACATTGCATTAGTGAAAATGTAGGACCATATCTAGCTGTAAAGGAGTCTGAGAAATATGGTCTCTAGCTGGGCAGACACCTGCCCAGCAACAAACTTACTTTGGAAGAACAGCAAAAAATATTTTGTTGGGCAGCAAGATATTTCTGTGTGATTGCGTGTGTGCTAAGTCACTTCAGTTGTGTCTAACTCTGTGACCTTATGGACTGTAGCCTGCCAGGCTCCTCTGACCGTGGGATTCTCCAGATGATACTGGAGTGGGTTACCATTTCCTTCTCCAGGGATTACTACAATTAGGCAAAGAGCACAAGGATCGTTGTCCATGAAGAAAGTAATGGATGGCTGCAAAGGGTAAGATCAAATAAGGAACAACAACAACAAAAATCAAGAATAAGCTTTCAGAAATATAATGCCCTGTTGATGCCAAGTATACATTTAGCTTATATCAATATTGAAATGGTTACTTATGCATTAGGAAACTACTAAAAGCCTTTTTTTATAACCACATCATAGAATCAAATTGAGAAACCCTGCCACAATATCATGTACAAAAGCATTTTTGTTTGTTCTATATAAAGGAGGTGCAAGGCAAGTTATAATAGTGCAAAAAGTCAATTCCCATATGTGAAGTGTGTTCCTTAATAAATACCATGTCATGAACTGTCATATTTTAAGTCTACTTCTAAATATATCTTTCTGCTACTCTACCAACTCAGTGACTCTTTTAAAAAATATAGCTGCCTAGAATCTGTGACTTTTTCTCTGCTCTCACAAAGTAAAATATATATAAAATTTTTAGTGGAATTCCATTTTTTGGTTATTTATCTTTAATTTGTTGACATTATCAGTAAGTACTAAATTACAATTTATGTATTTCTTCTACAAATATTTGCTGGCCTGCCATCTGCAAAGGCTGTTCTGGGCACAGAGGATAAAAAAATAAATAAATAAATGACAGAAATCCTGCCGTTAGAGAAGTCATGGTCACAGCCTTTTTAATGGGGAAAGCAAGGCTTACCTGTGCCAACATGCCAACTGAAGGAAGGAGAGATTCAGCAAGAAGTTTTAAACTTAACTTTTTTTTTTATTAAGGAAATAATCTCTATTTTGCAAGCCAAATATATCTTGTTTAAACATCTAAAATTAGATTTCTTGTTCTTGACCATCTTTATTTCTGATTAGACAAGAATAAGCTTTAAAACATATCTATATTGTTTCCATTTTTCTTATGAGAAATAAATTTAAAACTGCACATGGTATGAACGCTAACTGTTATCAGCATGGCACCTAGAATATGCCTCTGTGGCAGATGGATGAGACATAAAGCAGAGAGTCAATGTTCACTAAAAGTTTATGATTTCATTGTGAAAACTTACAATTCTTCATATTGGAAAATATAGTCAGTTATAGCAGTGAAGTTCATTTTGAAGTTTAAAAAGTCAACCTCTTATCTTCTTAACTTGAAAATACCTCCTGCTAGAACATAAGCAAAATACTCTCCGACATAAATCACAGCAGGATCCTCTATGACCCACCTCCCAGAATATTGGAAATAAAAGCAAAAATAAACAAATGGGACCTACTGAAACGTAAAAGCTTTTGTGCAACAAAGGAAACTATAATCAAGGTGAAAAGACAACCCTCAGAATGGGAGAAAATAATAGCAAATGAAGAAACGGACAAAGGATTAATCTCAAAAATACACAAGCAACTCCTGCAGCTCAATTCCAGAAAAATAAATGACCCAATCAAAAAATGGGCCAAAGAACTAAACAGACATTTCTCCAAAGAAGACATACAGATGGCTAACAAACACATGAAAAGATGCTCAACGTCACTCATTATCAGAGAAATGCAAATCAAAACCACAACGAGGTACCATTACACGCCAGTCAGGATGGCTGCTATCCAAAAGTCTACAAGTAAGAAATGCTGGAGAGGGTGTGGAGAAAAGGGAACCCTCTTACACTGTTGGTGGGAATGCAAACTAGTACAGCCGCTATGGAGAACAGTGTGGAGATTTCTTAAAAAACTGGAAATAGAACTGCCATATGACCCAGCAATCCCACTTCTGGGCATACACATCGAGGAAACCAGATCTGAAAGAGACACGTGCACCCCAATGTTCATCGCAGCACTGTTTAGAACAGCCAGGACATGGAAGCAACCTAGATGCCCATCAGCAGATGAATGGATAAGGAAGCTGTGGTACATATACACCATGGAATATTACTCAGCCATTAAAAAGAATTCATTTGAATCAGTTCTAATGAGATGGATGAAACTGGAGCCCATTATACAGAGTGAAGTAAGCCAGAAAGATAAAGAACGTTACAGCATACTAAGACATATATATGGAATTTAGAAAGATGGTAATGATAACCATATATGCAAAACAGAAAAATAGACACAGATGTACAGAACAGACTTTTAGACTTTGTGGGAGAAGGTGAGGGTGGGATGTTCAGAGAGAACAGCATTGAAACAAGTATACTATCAAGGGTGAAACAGATCACCAGCCCAGGTTGGATGCATGAGACAAGTGCTCAGGGCTGGTGCGCTGGGAAGACCCAGAGGGATGGGATGGGGAGGGAGGCGGGAGGGGGGATCGGGATGGGGAACACATGTAAATCCATGGCTGATTCATGTCAATGTATGGCAAAAACCACTACAATATTGTAAAGTAATTAGCCTCCAACTAATAAAAATAAGTGAAAAAAATTTAAAAATAAAATACTGTGGGGAATGTGAAAAAAAAGAAAGAAAGAAAGAAAGAAAATACCTCCTGCTGCTGCTGCTGCTGTTGCTAAGTCGCTTCAGTCGTGTCCGATTCTGTGCGATCCCAGAGAAGGCAGCCCACCAGGCTCCCCCGTCCCTGGGATTCTCCAGGAAAGAACATTGGAGTGGGTTGCCATTTCCTGCTCCAATGCATGAAAGTGAAAAGTGAAAGTGAATTCGGTCAGTCGTGGCCGACTCTTAGTGACCCCATGGACTGCAGCCCACCAGGCTCCTCCATCCATGGGGATTTCCAGGCAAGAGTACTAGAGTGGGTTGTCATTGCCTTCTCCAGAAAATACCTCCAGTGGCAATTAAACTCTCCCCAAAAGAAATTTTTTTAAAAAAGAAGAATCAGTTTAGAGTTTAGAGTTCTCTGGAGACCATCAGCTTTCATCTCTGAAACATGAGGCCATTTTAAATATCTGTAACGTATTTCAGTGACTATTGTATTTTTTAATATCTGAGACATATCCCTAGAGACACCCATTTAAAGTTTTTCTGGCTTAAAATCTTTCATTCCTGAGACATGTCTTTACTTATCTTCGCCCTCAAAGTCTTGTTCTACATATTCCTGATACGGTCATTTTGAGTTCAGTCCAAAACCACTACATGAAAACGCACTGTGACATCACAGGTTAAATCAGAAACACACAACTAGCATGTCTGTTAGTGCAAATTTTTCTGTAAAGAAAAAGACAGCATGAACTGCTTCATTTTGTCACAAAATAATTGTTATGGGTAATAAGAAAAATAATAGTGATTTTCAAACATACTGAAATTGCTACAGAGGGACTAATTCAGCTGTTCCTGAGAAAATTGTGAAACTGGGGAAACAATCTAAAGAGAAATTTTTGCTATTAACAGGGAAGGAGTGAAGGCTTCATAGTTCCACTTAAGCTTCCTCTATAAGAGAGGCCTGTCTAAATACAGAAACCACATAGAAACAGATGTCGTGAAATGTTCTAGCCAATTTGGCCATATAAATGTATAGAAATACTCCTCTGTCACTTAAACTATCAGTATAAACAACTGATAGTTTACAAACTACAAATCCATTTCCACTTGGAAAAAAGTTCTCTTGATTATTTCTAGACACTTTCTTACATACAGCACTAAAATGTAGCCTATTAAATAAGTTAGCATGCCTACTGAAATGCTTTTTTATTTCTATGGAGAAAATTAAATCCCCTGAAGTTTGTGGCTAAGAATCTCATGTTTCCTAAAGTATCTTTTTTTTCCCTAAAGTATCTTTATATTTTCTCACTTCTAATTTTTTTTTTTTCTCATTCCCACTTCCAGACAGTTAAGAGGGAAAACCTAAAGCACTTTTTTCTTCTGGCCTGAATCTTAGAAGACTATTTCTTTGCACTATTTCTTTGCACTAAGCTGACAGTTAAAAGTTTTCAAATATTTTCTGATTGGTGTACTGAGTGATTAGTCCATTGAAATGTGTTTCCACAGCCTTCTTTTGTAGTTCTCTATTGCTATGCAACTTTTTTTTTTTTTTATGTTTGCCTGAATTGAATTATATTTACCATCTGCTGTTTCAGCTTCTCAAGTGATCTTAAACCTTTGAATTTTGTTAAATCATTCCTCATTATTGCTTTTTTACTGGTGTCTATAAAGTCTATTTCCCTCTTATTTCTTTATTTCTATCATTTACATACTTTAGTCATTGAGATTCTAAGACACCATGCAACCGATTACAAATGCAAAATCCTCAGCCAAGCTATAGCTGATCTTCTAGTTTGAAATAAACTTTCTCCATCACTTTGGGTCTATTCCATGCTTTTCATTCAGTTTATTCACAACATGTTGCTATGAAGTCCTTCAATGGCATTTTGATAGAGTGTTAAATCCTTTAGATTTGTTTTAGCTGTTTTCTTAGAACCATATTTCTTCCCTAACTAATGTTTCACTTTCCATGTCTTTTCCTCATTACTTTAGGATACCCCATCTCATTTAAAAATATATATATAACTTCAATATGTGGTAGAAATAAGATTGAAGGCAGGGGGAGAAGGGGACAACAGAGGATGAGATGGTTGGATAGCATCACTGACTCAATGTGAAACAGGAATCCGAGTTTTGTTCGTGGAGCTGAAGAATGAACTTCACACTCGTGCACACACTCACAGTAGCAAACAAACAGGATTTATTAAAGAGAAGGAAAGTACAAAGCTCTCAGCATAGACACTGAGAGGGGGTAAAATTCCCCAAAGGTGGAACTTACAGCAGTTTATATCCTTACCGATGTTAATGTGTACATTTTCGGTTGGCTCCTGTCCTTAAAATATGCCATTTTTCACCAATCAGTTTAAAGGTCAAAATGTTTAACTTAACATCTTTATGGTTTCTCTTGATCCTTGGATTAAGTCACCACCCTTTTTCATGCCCCCCTGGCCATTTTACAATGGACCAGATGTATAGACTAAAGATTAATGATCACCTGTAGTTTTTCCCTCAGTCATATGGAACAGAAGTTAATTACTGCCCTTCCCTGGATCTGAGAGCTGATAATTTATCATATTAGACACATTCCAGGAACTTGGGACAAAGACTATAGCTTTAGGTTAATGGAGCAAGATGTTTATTGAAAACGAGGTCTCAGAGCCTTACACTGACTGCCTAGCGATTTCTACCTCAAATGGACATGAGTTTGAGCAAACTCCAGGAGATGGTATAGGACAAGGAAGCCTGGCAAGCGGCAATCCATGGGGTCACAGAGTCAGATACAATTTAGCGACTGAACAACAACACAAAAGGGTTTTTTCCTTTATTTTTTTTTTTCAAGTAATAAGCATGCTATTGCCCTGAAAAGAGAAAAGGAGAAAGCTGTTCTGATCTAAACTTTTGGGGGCTAGTCAACAACACTTTTTTTTTCTTTCTTGCTCACATTTATCTCAACAAACACAGAGATGTAGAACACTTTCGTAAGAATTTGGTGCCCACAATCAATCATAAGTGTAAAGCTTCACAAAAGGTACCAGGTGGAAGAAGAGGGTAACACATTTTGTGATGATACACCCAGCGATATCCTAGGTAATACAAACTACTTCCATTTACAGAGGCTTTGGTTCTAATCTTTCATTTACTCCTTTTTTCTCTAATTCATTTATTTGTTAACTCTTTCAGTTACTGATTTCTGCTTAACAAACTACCTCAACAGTTAGTGGCTTAAAACAGTAACAGTTTATTATTTCTCACAGTTCTGTGGATTGACTGGGGTTAACCAGGCTGTTTTTAGGCTCCACCTGCCTATGATCACTCATGAAGCTGCATTCTGTCAGGGGCTGTGCTGGGGTGGAATTGCCAACATAACTCCATGCCCATAGTTGCTGTCTAACCAGAATGGCTGGGGCGTACTGAGCTTCTCTCTTCGTCAGAGTAAACAAATATCTTATGTAGTGGCTTGGGGGGTCCAAGAACTCCATGTAGAAGGTGCCAGGCCTATGAAGGGTTGGGTCCTAAACTGGAACAGCATCATTTCTTCTGAATTCTTAGGGCAGTCACAAGGTCAGCCCACATCCTAGAATGCTATTTCTTAATGAGAGGAGCAGCATGTCTAGGCTTGGGAGAAATTGCATCCTGCCAAAATTCACATTTTTCCCATGTGCAAAATGCCCTCATCTCCAAATAAGACCCTCAAGTTTTATTCAATCATGGCATCAGACTCTGGCTCAAAGTGTAAGATTCCATCATTTAAATTAGGCCCAAGATATGGATGAGACTCATCAGCTGCAACTTCTTTTAACCTAAAAATACTTTGAACTTAAAGATACAAGTTTGACATTGCATAATCAACACAGTGGTGAGACAGGGACAAACAACAAAAATAGATATTTCTGTTCAAGAAGGAAAGAATGAATCACAGTCATGAGTTCATAGCAATTCCAAAATTACGTGTGGACAAGTATTTAATGAAGGGAAGAAAGGAGAATGGAGGGGAGGAGGGGAAAGAAAAGGAATGGAAAAGAAAGAAAGGAAAGGAGAGGTGAGAAAAGGAGGGGGGGAATAGAAAAAAGAATAAAATGCAATACACTTGGGGCATGTTTTCAGGCCGCCCAATTTCACCACGAGCAGAGAATATTTCTTGATTAATCCTCAACTCTGCTCTCTGACAATGAAACAATCCATTGTTCTCAGCTGGGTGTGCTCCCTAGGAGCTTGGCAATTCCCTTTGGGATACAAAAAAATTTCCCCTGTTTTCATATCAAAAGCTTTCTCAGCCTGCTTCCTTCCTGCAGAACTTTGGAGCCCATAGGCTCTTTTTCAGTTTGAACCGTCTGTCCTTTTTGGTCTGACTTCATGGTATGTTTTCTAGTAAAATGTATTTTAAAACATTGTGAATTTTAAATAAATATTTTCAAGTCTCACTCCTTGCTCCCCGAAGTCTTGTGATTTGGGTGTTAGAATATCATCTGCTCCCAGATACTAATTTCTGTAGCATTCAGCATTCAATAAGAGGAGAACAATTACAGACATGGGATAAGGAACTTAATGCAGGAAGCAGGCCTCACACAAATGTGGACAAAGGTGGGATCGTGAAGATCCAAAAGAGAAAGTTGGAGGAGCAAAAGAATCACCTGCTGATTGATCTGAGAGGCCAGGCACGTGGAGCTGCTGAAACAAGACAATGAAAAGGTAGCTAGTAGAGAAGTCTATGGGAAGCTCTTGCTTTTCTGAGTACCCAAACAAGAAACTGACGATGATACTGAAGTTGCTATCAGTCAGACGATGATACTGAAGTTGCTATCAGTCAGCAGGGTCAACAGTCAGGAAGAAGAGCTGGAAACCATGAGAGAGAGAAGACGACTTGAAATGTGCCAACACCGCTGTGACTATCTGTGCCCCCAGCTAACCATGAAAACGTGTGGAGAACAATGCCTGCTGTTTCACTTCCATCTCCCAAATTTCAAACAGGTTATCATTTTTGGCCAACAGTAACCTGATATAGGAAAGGTTTCTAAGAAGTGACATTCCCAAGCTGAGGAAGTTGACAAGCAAGAGTCATCCCACACAGGAAGGAAGAGTAAGCATTGCTTCCAAAAATTATAGTGTTTCCAGAAGGAGCTGACTGACATTTTCATGATAAACCAATATGTGAGCAATTTTACATCTTGACATTTCTACATTTCAGAAAGATCGCTGAGAAGCCATGTAGAGTAGCGGCTCAGAGCTCAGATTTGAGAGTAAGATGAGTCTGAATTTTAATTCCAGACCTGTCACTTACTACCAATATGGCCTTGGGAAAGTTATTTAACTTCTCTAAATTTCTTACCTAAAACAAGAGAATAATAATGGTATTCATGTTATAAAACGATGTGTCTAAAGTAATTAACACAGTACTGGGACATATTGGGTAACTGATCCTTTTCAGTTGGCATTATTATCCTTGATATTATAAAATATCTTAATCTTCTTAAAGCACATTACAATTTTAGGGTTTATCATCAATTTCCATAGTAACTGGTGCTTCCCTGGTGGCTCAGATGGTAAAGAATCCACCTGCAATGAAGGAGACTCAGATTAGAACCCTGGGTTGGGAAGATCCCCTGGAGAAGGAAGTGGCTTCCCACTCCAGTATTCTTGCCTGGAGAGTTCCATGGGAAGAGAAGTCTGGTGGACTATAGACCATGGAGCCACAAAGAGTTGGACACTACTGAGCAACTAACGCTTTCTTTCACCATAGTAACTGCAGACTTAAAAGAATGGATATTTCCAAATGTAAATGACTTTGACATTTGTTATAGTTAATGTTATTCGACTTGACTGGCCACGGGTTGCCCAGATTAAACGTTATTTCTGGGTGTGTCTGTGAGGGTTTCCAGGTGAGAATAGCATTTGATCCGGTGGGCTCAGTAGACTGCCCCCATGATTGGGTGAGCATCACCAATCCACTGAGGGCCTGAGTAGAACAAAAGCAGAGGAAGGAGGAATTCATCGCTTTTTTTCCTGCCTTGCTATTTGAACTTGAGCATCTCACCTCATCTTCTCCTGCCCTTAGACTAGGATTTACACCATTGACTCTCCTGGTTTTCGGGTCTTCAGACTCATGCTAAATCACACAGTTGGCTTTCCTGGGTCTCCAGCTTGCACGCTATGGGAATTTCAGCCTCCATAATTGCTTTCTCTCTCTTCTCTCTCTTTCTCTGTCTTCCTTCTTCCTGTTGGTTCTGTGTCTCTGGAGATCCCTAACATAATCATTTGAACCTTTACCTTGATTGTTGACTCTTGCTGCATAATCAAATCAGTTCTAGTTTTCAGCTGCCTCCCAACCAAATCCCTTCCCCAAAGTCTATGAAACAGTACAACCATTGAGCAGGGACACATAGGCTTGCAGACAAGCTTGCCATCTTGTGTGAACCTTCACAGTTCACTTTATCACACAGGATCAACTCCCTCAACTATAATATAGAAAAAATATAATCCTTGGCTTTTATGATTGAGATGGTATTTATATCATATATCTGGTTCATAGACCCTCAATGAATGCTTTCTGAAATTATGAACTCCCCCACACTCCTGATAAGGAGCCAGAGGCCTGAAGGTGTAGAAGCATCAATATAAATATTTCTGCAAAAATATTTTTAGCTCTAATTCATACCCAGGTTTGACATTTGATACCAGGTCTGCCTTACTGACTATAGAATTCTAAACACTAAATCCTCAGGCTTTGAAACAAGGCATTAGTTGCTCCTCCTCTGCCTCCATGAAGACAGATCTAAACAGACATCACAGCTTCAGAGCTTCCAGGAGACTCACTGATGCCTTCATTGTAATTGTTTCTCAGTTCAGGTTCTTCCTAATCTTGCTTCATTCTCTCTCCAGTAACTATTTATCTGGAGAACATTTCAGTAAACGTCTTTCATCAGTTCAGTTCAGTGCAGTAGCTAGTTGTGTCCAAATCTTTGTGACCCCATGGACTGCAGCACGCCAGGCCTCCCTGTCCATCACCAACTCCCGGAGCTTACTCAAACTCACGTCCATAGAGTTGGTGATGCCATCCAGCCATCTCATCTTCTGTCATCCCCTTCTCCTCTCACCTTCAATCTTTCCCAGCATTAGGGTCTTTTCCAATGAGTCAGTTCTTCGCATCAGGAGGCCAAAGTATTGGAGTTTCAGCTTCAACATCAGTCCTTCCAATGAACACCCAGGACTGATCTCCTTTAGGATGGACTGATTGGATCTTCTTGCAGTCCGAGGGACTCTCAAGAGTCTTCTCCAACACCACAGTTCAAAAGCATCAATTCTTCAGTGCTCAGCCTTCTTTATGATCCATCTCTCACATCTACTGGAAAAACCATAGCTTTGACTAGGCAGACCTTTGTCAGCAAGGTAATGTCTCTGCTTTTTAATATGCTGTCTAGGTTTGTCATAGCTTTTCTTCCAAGGAGCAAATCTCTTCTAATTTCATGGCCTCAGTCACCATCTGCAGTGATTTTGGGGCCCAAGAAAATAAAGTCTGTCACTGTTTCCATTGTTTCCCCATCTATTTGCCATGAAGCAATGGAACCATATGCCATGATCTTAATTTTTTGAATGTTGAGTTTTAAGCAAACTTCTTCCATAGAGTTCCACATTTCAAAGTCTGCTTCCTAGAAAAGCCAGCCTGTGTCCAATGTTATAAATAAGGAGTGGTGGTGATAAAGAGAGTAGGAGTCGGGAAGTCTTCCAAGGTCAAATCAGTTAAATAGGTATCTGTAGAACTTCTAAGAAAATATCTCAAAAGAGAAATAAAGCAGGCAGCATTTACAAAATTGTTTGCTTGAAACAACCTTTAGACCAGATGGCTCTGTAGAAGAAACAGGTGTTATTAATAACAGAGTTGTTTGTTGTTTAGTCGCAAAGTTGTGTCCCATTCTTTTGTTGCCCCGTGGACTGTAGTCCGCAAGGCTCCCCTCTCTCAATGGGATTTCCCAGGCAAGAATATTGGAGTGGGTTGCCATTTCCTTCTCCATGGGATCTTCCTGACCCAAGGATCTAACCCTTGTCTCCTGCACTGGCAGGCAAATTCTTTACCACTGAGCCACCTGGGAAGCCCAGTAACATAGAGACTGAGGGTGCAAATAAATTTTAATACTCTGATTCCTTTCTTTCTATGTTCATATCTATGAATCTTGCTGTCCTAATTTGCTTTTACTTCGTTTCAGATCAAAATTGAAACAGTGGCATTTTGGTGGCATTTTAGGGCAGATATAACCAACCCCAGATATAGGATGACACTGACACTGGCCCCCATGTTGTACTCATCAGTACCCTCACTAGCAACAGAAAATAAGATTGGGAATACTTTCTAATGGGCAGAAGACTGCTTAAAAGCAAGGAAAGACTGATGATGTAATGAAAAGTGTTTCCTCTAACCAAGAACAAAAGCCAATGTATTAAATTATGTCTTTCTTTATAGAAAGCCAATACTATTATTCTCTGAAACATCTGTCCAGTTGTTTTATTGTTAAAGAATTTTAAACAGCATCTAGCTAATATCATTAAAATCATCATCAGAATAGCTTGAATGTGATTCCGTCTGAAATAAAGGCTATCCAACACCAAAAAGATGAAGGATTAAGTACTTAAATTACTTTGAGAGGTACCTATAGCCATTACTCATTATTTTTTATTATTAATATTTGTAATGTACCAAGAAGTGGTGTGATAAATATTAGGGCATTATTGCTGTGAATCTCATAGGAATATCCTGAGAGAAGCTCAGGCAGAAATACATATTTAAGCAATTTTTTAAACTAGTATGTTTACATTTAGAAATGACTCATCATATTCATTGTGTAAATACATAGTTAGACTAGTAAAACTCTTTAGAAAGCTATGAATTAAAGCCAAATGTAAGTATTGGAGTTAATCTTTTCTGCCTGCTTTAAGCGCCATTTTGAATGAGCAGGGTGAAATTGGACATTGTGTGTGTATAATGATGAAAAATGGTGGGCTACAATAAGGAATAATTCTTTTGATTTCCAGAGCATAATGGTCTATGAATTATGTTTAAAATTAATGAAAGAACAGATAGAGAATGATTTGAATCTCATCAGCAGCTATTTTTCTCTGTCTCTGAGGCAGCAATGAGCCATTTTCTAAGGGATTTGAACTTTTGTAAGCAAGTTCCTCTAAGCTTCAAAAAGGTCTTAATTGGAAGCTGAACCTTTTTAATGATGATTTGTTTCACTTGAAAGAACAAATAAATAAGCAGTTGGACTTCCTGGGAGATTTTCATTGTATGAAGACAATTTCTTTGCAAATCTAAACAAATTTTTAACATTTGGATGGACACGTACATTCCAGCATATCCTTTTGCCATAAAAGATCCCTTCTTCCTTCAACTCTATGAAGAGCCATAGGAAGAGAGGCTATTTCCCCAAAGAAGTCAACTTGGATGTTCAAAAAGAGAAAAGATGATTTGCAAAAAAAATTCTTCTACTCTAATTTCATCCTCACACACTAAATAAAGCCAATTTCTTTCAATATGGTTATGTCAAATCTAGAACTATTGCTTCACATTATAGATTTACTTGTTTAGCCTTCTTTTGGAACACACTTTCATTTCTTTCTTCAGAGAAACATACTTTATAAGACGATAAATATCCCAATACTGATGGAAAACTATGTTATTAAGAGATTTAATTATATGGAAAGCAAAATTCTGCAACATGTTTGAAAGGAGAAAGTTACTGCCTTGTAACTTGTTGATGAGTTGATGAAAATATTCAAATTCCAGCTGATAGTATCAGGAAGCTCACTTCTTGTCACTCAACGTTATATCCTCCATTCTCAATCCTACAGTTCACTTCAAGACAAGCCAGTATAGCAGGGCTGCTCCCAAACTATCAGTAGTTTCCTCAGTCTTTCTTCATCTAAACTCAACTCCTTTAAGTCTTCATCTTAGTCCTGTGTTTTCCTAGTCCTGTGTTTTCCAAAATGTAGTGCAGGATTATACGAAAGTCAGTTTCAGTGATATATAATCTCTTGTTTGCTATTATTAGTTTTTATTTCATAGTTACCTTCTATTTATGGTTCTCTACTTATAGTAGGAATACAGTTGACTCTTGAACAATACAAGTTTGAACTGCACAGATCCACTTACATGTGGATTTCTTCAGTATTAAATACTACCGTTGGTTGTATTGTGTATACTACACGATATATTGTGTGTATATATTGTGTATACTACACACAATCTACAGTTGGTTGAAACCCTGGTTGAGAAAATTCAGACATAGAACAAACTGTATTGATGGAATCATGGACACAGGGGGTCAACTATAAATAACACTCACATTTTTTCACTTCGGGGAGGATTATTGCCCCTAACCCTGGCATTCTTCACGGGTCAACTGTACATAGTTTTTAAAGTAAATTTAAAAAGGAATTAACTCAAACAATTAATTAAAATAACATGACATATTAACAAAGACACACATAGAATACTACTCATAAATATATGCTACTTGGCTTCTCATCCTTGACATTTGACACTGTAGACTCTTTTCTTCTAGAATTTTTTTTTTCTTTTCATCCTAAGATTCTGACCAAGGTCAGTTCAATCCAGTTCAATTCAGTTTCTCAGTCCTGTCTGACTCTTTGTGACCCCATGGAGTAGCATGCCAGGCCTCCCTGTCCATCACCAACTCCTGGAGCTTGCTCAAACTCATGTACATTGATTCACTGATGCCATTCAACCATCTCATCCTCTGTCACCCCCTTCTCCTCCTGCCTTCTATCTTGCCCAGCATCAGGGTCTTTTCAAATGAGTCAATTCTTCCCATCAGGTGGCTTCAGCATCAGATCTTGCAATGAATACTCAGGACTAATTTCCTATAGGATTGACTGGTTGAATCTCCTTGCAGCCCAAGGGACTCTCAAGAGTCTTTTCCCACACCACAGTTCAAAAGCATCAATTCTTCAGTGCTCAGGTTTCTTTATAGTCCAGCTCTCATATCCATACATGACTACTGGAAAAACCATAACTTTGATTAGATGGACATTTGTTGACAAAGTGATGCTCTGTTTTTTAATATGCTGTCTAGGTTGGTCATAGCTTTTCTTCCAAAAGGAGCAAACATCTTTTAATTTCATGGCTGCAGTCACCATCTGCAGTAATTTTGGAGTCCAAAAAAATAGTCTATCGCTGTTTCCATTGTTTCCCCATGAAGTGATGGGACCGAATTCCATCATCTTAATTTTCTGAATGATGAGTTTTAAGCCAACTTTTCCACTCTCCTCTTTCACTTTCATCAAGAGGCTCTTTAGTTCTTCTTTGCATACTGCCATAAGGGTGGTGTCATCTGGATATCTGAGGTTATTAATATTTCTCCCGGCAATCTTGATTCCACCTTGTACTTCATCCAGTTCAGCATTTTGCATGATGTACTCTGCATGCAAGTTAAATAAGCAGGGTGACAAAAACAGCCTTGAGGTACTCCTTTCCCGATTTGGAACCAGTCTGTTGTTCAGTGTCCAGTTCTAACTGTTGCTTCTTGACCTGCATACAGGTTTCTCAGGAGGCAGGTAAAGTGGTCTAGTATTCCCATCTCTTTCAGAATTTTCCACAGTTTGTTGTGATCCACACAGTCAAAGGCTTTGGCATAGTCAATAAAGCAGAAGTAGATATTTTTTCTGGAATTCTCTTGCTTTTTTGATGATCCAAGGGATGTTAGCAATCATTTTCATTATACTTACCCTCTAGGTGATTTTATTTGTTTGTTTGTATGTTTGTTTATTTATATTTTGTGGTTTTAACTGCCATCTTTATGTAGATTGTTAAATCTGAATATTGCTGAAGTTGAAGGTCCAATACTTTGTCCACCTGCTGTGAAGAGCCCACACTTTGGAAAAGATCCTGATGCTGGGAAAGATTGAAGGCAAAGGGAGAAAGAGGCAGCAAAGGATGAGATGGTTACGTGGCGTCACTGACTCACTGGACGTGAATTTAAGCAAACTTCTGAAGGTACTGGAGGACAGAGGACCCTGCTATGCTATAGTCCATGGGGGTCACAAAGAGTTAGACAGTACTTACAGACTGAACAACAATAAATCTGCATTGTTCTCACTGTCCCTTCTCGAAACTGTACATTTGATCTGGCTATTAATTGTGACATGCTCGTTACTGGCCACGTTGCCTTCAGTTTTTCTCTTCCCTAAGACAGACCCCAGCACTGCCCTTGTGAAATATAATTGCTTCAGATTACTCCGTTTTTAACGGTGACTCCTGTGGAATAAAAAGTATGTTCTCTCATCTTTTAATAACATTTTTGACATCTTCACTACTCTCAGCCTAGTCTGTCTTTGTGACCTCATGCCCTAACTCCCAGCTCTTTGGCTCTGCCTTCATTTCATTCCTGCCCCTGGTTCTGTCCCTCTGTTTTTCTGTGATATTTGACTTTAGGCTGTTGCACATCACACAGTCCCTTCTGTATACAGCCAAATTTATATTTGGCTGTATTTATTAAGTATGATGGCATAGTAAATAATAAGTTTTGGTGCATCCATTCTGCTACAAAAGTTTTGGGCTTCCACATTTATAAAAATTGGAGTTTTCTTTTTTCCTTGAAACCATGGAGGATTATCTTAAGAATATAAAAATGAAAGCTAACCTAATTTGGGGAATGTTTTATTTATAATCTCTGAATATTTGAAATTAGTAGAAATTTGGCTTGTTGTTGAACTCCCTCTTGGTTATCAAAGCATATTGTATATAGTTATGAGATAAATCTATTAAAACCGTAGTGAATCACCCGAGAATGCAAACAAATATTAGTAATTGTTTAACCAAAACATAGTTAGAAAGCTAAGCCTATAATAGAATACCAAAATCCAAACCAGGCTGCTTATCATCCTGGGAAAAGTTCTGAGAACTTACGCTCATCTGTCTATGTTGTTATTAAAATGAGGCACTAAGACTAATATTTAACATTTGTTATGATCATTGAGGTATGTATATAGTGGAAATATTACTTTCTGTGACCTTCACACTCTTGCTGTTAATAAAATCTAATAATTATTTATATTTTTGTTACACACTATGGTGGTTTTTTTTTGTTGTTGTTGTTGTTTTTCAGGGCTCCCTTGATGACTCAGTAGTAAAGAATCTGCCTGCAATGCAGGAGACCTGGGTTTGATCCCAGGGTTGGGAAGATCCCCTGGAGAAGAGCAAGACAACCCACTCCAGTATTCTTGCTTGGAGAATCCCGTGGACAGAGGAGCCTGGCAGGTTACCATCCATGGGGTCACAAAGAGTTGGACACAACTGAGTGACTAACACTTTCACACTTTTCACTTTCATGGCGTTTTTTATGATGTTTTCTTATTTATTTTTTTAGAACCTCACAAAAAATCCTGTGTTGTAGGTGGAGCAATGTATAAGTGTAGCCTTTTTTCCCCATAGACAATGCCTGAACACTGCTTACAAACAATAAAAATCACATTTCTTAGGCCTTGTAAAAAATAATAATGTCTTAATAATTGATAGAAATTCCTTTAGTGGGCATTTGTGTTAGGTTCTGGAAACTAATAGAAGCTACTGGGCACCTGGAGCAAGGTGACTGAGAGCAGAGTTGTTCATAAAATTATATAGGAATAATTTTTGAGAGGTTATAAGATGACAGAAACTGTATAAAATTTTCAGGCTGGGTCAGAGATGACACATGATCATTTATAGGCGTAAATAACCTCAATCATAGATAATAGTAAAATAATTAAGAAGTGATAAGCTGTACTTATTATCTTTTTAATATAGTTTCTTTAACCTCAAGTTTATATAATTTAATTTTTAATAATGGTTAGTTTAACAATCAATTTGCAAACTTCCTGGAAATCTTAAAATTAGTTCTTGGGACCTGGTATAAGCCAGTATTTGCAAACTACTAGATTAATGGAAGATATGACTCCTTCAAATATTTGAATAAACACCATAGAGAAGAGTAAGAATTTACTATTTTATTCCAGAGAGCGTCACCAGGGCTGGTTTATGAAAAATATAAAATGGCAGATTTATGATCGAATTTAAGACTAGACTTTTTAACAGTGAAATTTGTCAATGTGATTGACTACTTTGAGCAATGAATTTTCATAGAAAGCATCCAGAGAGCTACTTTTTACTGACAATGTATAAGAACGGGCTGAATGACCTCAAAGAGTGGTTTTACAGAAACCATCCAGAACTGCCCTGGTCAGAAAATGATGCCTTCCAACTCTAAGGTGTAAATGGTTATTTATCAGATTTTTGTTTGTATAGGTTCTTGATACATGATTTCAAATAAAATATGCCAAAATTCATTCATGACAAATTTCTTACTGAGTCCTTGGACTCAGAGCTGCTTAAAAATAAACTGGATAGCAGCCATTCTAGAGAATAGAGTAAATTTCAATGTTTTTACTGTTGGCCAAAAGTTAGAAATATCAGGACTGGCTTAGATTCCATCAGTCTGATGTTCCCGACAGGTATAAAAGGAAAGCTAGGAGAATAAATATTTTTCCTCATTTTCCTCATACTGTCTTCTAAAGAGCAGGGAAAGGAAAATCAGGAGAACCAAGAAAAATAATGTGCCCACTCTCCTCTCAAAGTCTGGCCCTGGCCCTGGCTTAAATGTTTAGGATATTCAAGGGGAGAAAAAAGATGTGATGCTAACTAGGGGAAGCTGTATATACAGATTTATCTATTTGCAGAGATCTCTAAAATAAATGCCAGAATTGGGGAAAAAAATGGTGAAATGCATGGCTCTATCTAGGTTTTGATAGAAAATTGAGAGGCATCCATAAATGAAAATTAACTAAAAATAAAGGTGTCATTTGAGTAATTTGAATATGTATGTACTTTATCTCAAACTTCCTTGTTATTTCCAGAATATTTTAGTATCATTTAGAGATTCAGCTTTGAAAGGCTTGAGATGATAACTTAGAGATTCACACACAAAAAAAGGAATCTGGGTACAATCAGGGTGAAGAGGAGCAATGGGTGATAGGCTGGTAACCACAAATAGCATAACATATAAAAGTTCAAAGGACAATTTTCCATTCTTGATGCATTTTGACATTTACCTTTCAATCAGATATTCATAACGTTTTAATATCTCAAATTATATAAATATATAGAAAGAGATGGGGTATAAATATCATCATGAGGCTAGCTTATCACTCTCTTAATAACTTAGAAAAAAATGCCAAGTTCTAATCTGCTAGCCTCAAAGCAAATTTCTATTGAATCTAGACAAATTAATCACTAGCATTAAAAACATATATTGTTACTCAAGCTGTGATAAGGATATGGGTAAGGAAACTAGTATTTTAGGCCGTGTGTTTTCATCTGCGAAAGAGCTGTGCAAACATTGGCACCAAAGTATAGCAAAGGAGAGTGAATGAGTGCCCGGGGGGCACTGGAGGAACAATCCAAAGACGTCCAAGACCATTTTGAGGACTTATATCTTATTTTTTTAATCAGTGAAAAAAATGTGATTTGTACTCTATTATAGGAGCTACCCCATGTCCGAGGTCAGGAGCAGTGGCCGAGAGGAGCTACCCCACGTCCAAGGTCAGGGGCGGCAGCCGAGAGGAGCAACCCCACGCCCAAGGAGCAGCGGCTGAGCGGGCGAGGGGGGCCGAGATGAGCTACTCCATGTTCAAGGTCAGGAGGGGCGGCCGTGAGGAGATACCCCTCGTCCAAGGTAAGGAGCAGCAGCTGAGCTTTGCTGGAACAGCCATGAAGAAAAACCCCACGTCCGAGGTAAGAGAAACCCAAGTAAGACGGTAGGTATTGCAAGAGGGCATCAGAAGGCAGACACAGTAAAACCATAATCACAGAAAACTAGCCAGTCTGATCACAGGACCACAGCCTTGTCTAACTCATGAAACTAAGCCATGCCGTGTGGGGCCACCCAAGATGGTCAGGTCATGGTGGAGAGGTCTGACAGAATGTGGTCCACTGGAGAAGGGAATGGCAAACCACTTCAGTATTCTTGCCTTGAGAGCCCCATGAACAGTATGAAAAGGCAAAATGATAGGATACTGAAAGAGGAACTCCCCAGGTCAGTAGGTGCCCAATATGCTACTGGAGATCAGTGGAGAAATACCAAAAAGAATGAAGGGATGGAGCCAAAGCAAAAAAAATAACCAGTTGTGGATGGGACTGGTGATAGAAGCAAGGTCCGATGCTGTAAAGAGCAATATTGCATAGGAACCTGGAATGTTAGGTCCATGAATCAAAGCCAATTGGAAGTGGTCAAACAGGAGATGGCAAGAGTGAACACTGATATTCTAGGAATAAGTGAACTAAGATGGACTGGAATGGGTGAATTTAACTCAGATAACCATTATATCTAATACTGTGGACAGGAATCCCTTAGAAGAAATGGAGTAGCCATCATGGTCAACAAGAGTCCAAAATGAGTACTTGGATGCAATCTCAAAAATGACAGAATGCTCTCTGTTCGTTTCCAAGGCAAACCATTCAATATCATGGTAATCCAAGCCGATGCCCCAACCAGTAATGCTGAAGAAGCTGAACGGTTCTATGAAGACCTACAAGACCTTTTAGAACTAACACCCAGAAAAGATGTCCTTTTCATTATAGGGGACTGGAATGCAAAAGTAGGAAGTCAGGAAACACCTGGAGTAACAGGCAAATTTGGCCTTGGACTACAGAATGAAGCAAGGCAAAAGCTAATAGAGTTTTGCCAAGAGAATGCTCTGGTCATAGCAAACACCCTCTTCCAACAACACAAGAGAAGACTCTACACATGGACATCACCAGATGGTCAACACCAAAACCAGATTGATTATATTCTTTGCAACCAAAGATGGAGAAGCTCTATACAGTCAGCAAAAACAAGACCGGGAGTGGACTGTGGCTCATATCATGAACACTTTATTACCAAATTCAGACTTAAATAGAAGAAAGTAGGGAAAACCACTAGACCATTCAGGTATGACCTAAATCAAATCCCTTATGATTACACAGTGGAAGTGAGAAATCGATTTAAGGGACTAGATCTGATAGACAGAGTGACTGACGAACTATGGACACAGGTTCATGACATTGCACAAGAGACAGGGATCAAGACCATCCCCATGGAAAAGAAATGCAAAAAACCAAACTGGCTGTCTATGGAGGCCTTACAAATAGCTGTGAAAAGAAGAGAAGTGAAAAGCAAAGGAGAAAAGGAAAGATATTCCCATCTGAATGCAGAGTTCCAAAGAATAGCCAGGAGAGATAAGAAAGCCTTCCTCAGTGAACAATGCAAAGAAATAGAGGAAAACAACAGAATGGCAAAGACTAGAGATCTCCAAGAAAATTAGAGATACCAAGAGAACATTTCATGCAAAGATGGGCATAGTAAAGGACAGAAATGGTATGGACCTAACAGAAGCAGAAGATATTAAGAAGAGTTGGCAAGAATACACAGAAAAACCGTACAAAAAAAATCTTCATGACCCAGATAATCACGATGGTGTGGTCACTCACCTAGAGCTAGACATCCTGGAATGTGAAGTCAAGTGGGCCTTAGAAAGCATCACTACAAACAAAGCTAGTGGAGGTGATGGAATTCCAGTTGAGCTATTTCAAATCCTGAAAGATGATGCTGTGAAAGTGCTGCACTCAATATGCCAGCCAATGGAAAACTCAGCTGTGGCCACAGGACTGGAAAAGGTCAGTTTTCATTCCAATCCCAAAGAAAAGCAATGCCAAAGAATGCTCAAACTACCGCACAATTGCACTCATATCACACGCTAATAAAGTGATGCTCAAAATTCCCCAAGCCAGGCTTCAGCAATATGTGAATCGTGAACTTGCAGATGTTCAGGCTGGTTTTAGAAAGGGCAGAGGAACTGGGGATCAAATTGCCAACATCCGCTGGATCATAGAAAAAGCAAGAGAGTTCCAGAAAAACAAATACTTCTGCTTTATTGACTATGCCAAAGCCTTTGACTGTGTGGATCACAATAAACTGTGCAAAATTCTGAAAGAGATAGGAATACCAGACCATCTGACCTGCCTCTTGAGAAACCTGTATGCAGGTCAGGAAGCAACAGTTAGAACTGGACATGGAACAACAGACTGGTTCCAAATCGGGAAAGGAGTACGTCAAGGCTGTTTTTGTCACCCTGCTTATTTAACTTGCATGCAGAGTACATCATGCAAAATGCTGGGCTTTAAGAAGCACAAGCTGGATTCAAGATTGCCAGGAGAAATACCAATAACCTCTGATATGCAGATGATACCACCCTTAAGGCAGAAAACAGAAGAACTAAAGAGCCTCTTGATGGAAGTGAAAGAGGAGAGTGAAAATGTTGGCTTAACACTCAACATTCAGAAAACTAACATCATGGCATCCCGTCCCATCACTTCATGGTAAATAGATGGGGAAACAGTGGCTGACTTAATTTTTCTGGGCTCCAAAATCACTGCAGGTGGTGATTGCAGCCATGAAATTAAAAGACACTTGCTCCTTGGAAGGAAAGTTATGACCAACCTAGATAGCATATTAAAAAGCAGAGACATTAGTTTGCCAACAGAGATCCATCTAGTCAAGGCTATGATTTTTACAGGAGTTATGTATGGATGTGAGAGTTGGACGGTGAAGAAAGTTGAGCACCGAAGAATCAATGCTTTTGAACTGTGGTGTTGGAGAAGATTCTTGAGAGTCCCTCAGACTGCATGAAGATCCAACCAGGCCATCCTAAAGGAGATCAGTCCTGGGTGTTCACTGGAAGGACTGATGTTCAAGCTGAAACTCTAATACTTTGGCTACCTCATGCAAAGAGTTGACTCACTGGAAAAGACCCTAATGCTGGGAAGGATTGGGGGCAGGAGGAGAAGGGGACAACAGAGGATGAGATGGCTGGATGGCTTCACCGACCTGATGGGCATGAGTTTGAGTAAGCTCTGGGAGTTGGTGATGGACAGGGAGGCCTAGGGTGCTGAGATTCATGGGGTTGCAAAGAGTCAGACACGAGTGAGTGACTGAACTGAACTGAACTGATACATCCATATTTATTACAATAAAGATAAAAATTTTAAATGTTTTTCTCTAATATTTTTAAGATTATTGGACATGGCATAAAGGTGGACCATGTGCGCCCTCTGGCTTCACACAGACCCTGGCGTAACACTCTGTACCCTGAGGGTTCGGCAGGCCCCAGTTTGAGAGGCAGAGACCTCCAGGATGACATGCGATCTCTTCTCTTATATCCGCATTTACATAGGCACAGTACAGTTTGTGTGTTTTTTGGCATTTTCACAAACACTTTACTTACTTTAGCTAAATAAGCGGAGCTACCCACAGGTCATAAGATTGAAAGGGACATTGAAGAGGCTACTTTGTCTGGTCTCTGACTTTCAAAGACAACCACATTTAAATGTCTAAGGACATATGAGAACATGGATTGTTATATAAACTACAAAAAAGGGATTCCATAATAAGCTCAGAAACTCATCCCATTTTAGTATCAGGAAGTTCCTTCTTCAATACAAACAAGATGCGTTTTAATGTTACATGTCTTAGAAGGCCATAAAAATACATTCAGGTAACTTAATTTAAAGGTAGCCACTTGCATTGAAGGCCATAAATTACATCCTTCATAATGGCAACAATTTTACTAGAAAATCTCTAGAACATACATGGTATTGACAGTGAAATTAAAACATCAGCCTAATTTTTCATTGTACTGAAGTGAAGCTTAGTACTTAACCTTAAATACTCTTTTCGGTTGCCAGTTAAAATGAAGATTTTTATTTCACAAAACGTAAAATGATTATTTAGACAAAAACTAAATATTGTGCTATGCCAATAGGTTAAAAAGCAAGAAGGGTAAAGACAGGTTTATTCTTCTCAAGGGAAAAACTAAAGAAAATCTACTTTGTGTTTGTGTCATCATTCAGAGTTGTTTTAATAAAGCTTTCCGTTTCTAATTTTAAAAACTAGGGTTGGATTGTGATCATATTCTAATTCCCAGTCCTACATAAACCTTCTTTTAAAAAGACAAATCTATGACTTTCTATTATCATTCAAAAGTAATAGTTGCCTGTCAGTAGCTTTCACCTGATGAGTTCCTTCTTTGAGTGTCCCAAATATTCTGAAAGGCTGGTATTACTATAGCCATTTTATAAATGAGAAAACTGAAACTGAAGGGGTATATAAATTGTAGCCATCACAGAGTAAGTTAGTGGCCATTGTGACTTCAATTAAGATTTATCCAATACTTATGCTGTTTCTCTAACAATCTTATATTTTTCAGGTATTACTAAAATAGATGTCATAATAACATTAAAATTTTCACAGAGCTTCAGCTTAAGCTGTACTAATAAAATTCTAGTAAAAATTCCACAAAAGAGGCAAAATAATATCTATCGGGTTATGTTTTAAATATAAAGCTGAGAAGTATAGTTAGTGGTCTCTGAATTTGTGGACACAAATATATTTTTTATTTATTTTGCTTTTTGTTTATTTTTAAATATCAGATGTACAATGCATCACATTTTCTAATTTATTTTAAAATGTTGTTTATAATGGGTTAATTTTTAGAATCAGATGGGAAAGATCTTCAGAACACAAATTAGTAACATACAGGTCCCAGATAAGTATCTACTGTTAACATCTAAATTTTTAACAGCTTACAATTGAAAAGCATTTCCAAGAGTACAGTAATATTTCCAAAAACGTGTCCCATGGGTTACATTTCCAACAAGCATGCTGGCTGGGGATAAAATAAATTTAGGAAGCATAATGATACATCATATCTTTTTGTAAAGTCACAAAACATATTAGCATCTTAAAGACTGAGAAAACTTTCACTGAAGAAACATGTTTCCTGGTTTTCATTTGACAGTCCTCAAATGGATGCAACCGTAGAAGCGTTTCTTTTTTTCCTGGTAACATCTATTAACATTCATCAGAGATAGTGTTGGCCAATACTGTCTTATTTAGCCTTCAAACAAATCCTGTGAAAGGGATGACATCATCTGAACCTTTCTGGGACCCACCAAGGTCACCAAACTAGTAAGTAACAGAGGAAAGACTCACACTCCAATCTTCAGGCCAAGTCCAGAAATTTTCTCTTTCCACTTGGCTACAGTTCTTTCTCATCCCCACCGGTACCTTCATGCTCCATTTATTTTTAACCCATATGTCCCATGCTGAAGGAAATTGCCTGTGCTGCCACTCCATGCAGCACTTTAGGATTTTGTTCCAATTTTAAGAGAGAATTCTTGATAACAGAATTGCTGTGTTAAGTATTTGTTTAATGCTAAAGCAGAAAACCAGTCATGAGTAACACAGGCAGTTAAATGGTACCATCTGGAGCAAAAGGCATCTGCAAGTATCCTTATTTAAGAACCAGTTTACAAATAATAACAGACCCCTGGAATTAAGCAGTTAGCTCCTTTGTCATATATAACAGCAATCAAGGGAAATAGCTTGCTTCATTGCTTTTAAATGTTCAGAAACAGAAATACTAGGATATTTTAGCTCTTTCCTTAGAAATGACAAGATGAAATGCTCTTAAACCAATAATACCAAGTAACAGATAATCCAGTCCCTATTCTCCAGTTTCATAAACACAAACAAGAAATAAAGTTTCACATCTAGAAGAGGATGAGCAAAGAAATTAAACTTACCTAGTTTATAGCACAATAAAGAAAGAACAGATGCATTTGGAATTAAAAAAAAGATGAATCAAAAGACTCACTTCATAACAAATGAAATATTGTACAAATCAGACAAACTTTGTAGTTATTATTTGTTGCAAATTATGTTTCCAATTTTATACTTTGCTTGTCTGCATAGCATTCATCAAAATTAGATTTTGATTATTTTGTACTCTGTATGGCATATCCTGTGTGCTCAAGAAATATTTGTAGAATATATAGTTATAGATGAAAAAAAAAGATAGACATAGGCACAGAAATGACAAAGAGTATAATCAAAGACTATTCCTTTATGGAAAGAAATGCAAAGCAATTCTCAGACCTAGAAAATCATAGCTCCTTGGGGCAATGTTTTCCTATCTTAAAATGGTAATATCTGTGCTGTACACTGTACTCTAAGGTAAACAGAAAGATATTGCCCGAGACCAAAAAAGACCAGCCAGGGGCCATTGATGGTGTTATGCTGGCCACTGGAGGACTTGCAAGGCCATACCCAGACCTATGGGGATCAAACTCTCTGCCAACTCAGCCCCGGAGACTAAAATCTTCTCTTTCATTTGCACTCTACCAATCAATCATATAGACCTCATTGAAAGCAGCTTTTTTTTTGGTGTGAATTTATTTGTACATGTTCCTTAAGTTAGTATTGAACAAGTATATTAACATAAAGAACCCCAGGCTTACTTGTAGAACCCTAGGAACAACTAACATTACCCAGTATCTATTTTTATCCCAACATGTTTGTTCTTTCCTCTGTAGACAAAAGCAACTTTTTAAAGACAATTAGAGGGAGGAGCCAAGATGGCGGAGGAGTAGGACGGGGAGACCACTTTCTCTCCTACAAATTCATCAAAAGAATAACTGAATGCAGAGCAAACTTCACAAAACAACTTCTGATCGCTAGCTGAGGTCATCAGGCGCCCAGAAAAGCAGACCATTGCCTTCGAAAGGAGGTAGGACAAAATATAAAAGATAAAAAGTGAGACAAAAGAGCTAAGGACGGAGACCCGTCCCGGGAAGGGAGTCTTAGGCGGCCTTGCTTGGGCTAGGGTCCGGGCCTGAGTGCCCTGAGGACAATCGGAGGGAGCTTCTGTGAGGTGCCAACTTGAACTGTGGGAGACCAAAAGAGAGAGAGAAAATTAGCCGGCCGGAACACACTGCCGGCCGTTCGCAGAACAAAGGGACGGAGAAAGTCCCGAGAAGAGCTCGCAGGCTGCGGACCGGCCCAGCCCCACCAGAGGCAGGAGGCAAGGGGGAGGGGAGGGTCGCGGTGAGACACAGGGCGCGGGCGGGGACTGGGGTTGGGGACGCAGAGGGCGGAAGGCGCGCGCACCCGACTGGCGCCGGCGGAAACTGAGACTGGGTCCGCGGAAGGGAGTGAGTGCGCCACACCTGGGGATAGTGCGCCCATCAAGCCCCTCGCTGCCTGGACCGCTCTGACGGGGAGGGCGCGGAGAGCGGGCGCAGCTTTTCCTTCCTCGCTTTTGTGTGACACCCGAGGGCTGGAACCTGGCGCAGCGCGGGGCGCGCTCCATATAGAACAGCCGGGAGCCTGAGCAGCGCAGACGGAGAAAGCAGCGTCAGCCCCTCCCGGCAGCGCCAGCCCGCCCCCGCAGGGCCAGCCCCTCCCCCGCAGCGTCAGCCCATCCCCGCAGCGTCAGCCCCTCCCAGCAGCGCAACGGAACTAGCTACCTGAATAAGAGCCCACCTCCGCCGGCCTGTGTCAGGGCGGAAATGAGGCTCTGAAGAGACCGGCAAACAGAAGCCAAATAAACAAAGGGAACCGCTTCAGAAGGGACTGGTGCAACAGATTAAAATCCCTGTAGAAAACACCGACTTCACCGGAAGGGCCCTGTAGATATCGAGAAGTGTAAGCTGGAACGAGGAGCTATCTGAAACTGAGCCGAACCCACACTGACCGCAACAGCTCCAGAGAGAAACTCCTAGATATATTTTTACTTTTTTTTTTCTAAGTAAGGAAAAAAAAAAAATTTTTTTTTCTTTTTATATTTTTTCTTTTTTATTTTCCTTTAAAATTCCCTATTACTCCCCCATTACTCCTTAACTTTCATTTTCCTAGATTTTTACGATTTTTTTAATTAGGGGAAAAAAAAATTTTTTTTTCTTTCTTTCTTTTTTTTTTTTTTTTTTTTTTTTTTTTTTTTTTTTTTTTTTTTTTTTCTTTTTTTTCTTTTTCTTTTTTTTTCTTTTTTCTTCCTTTTTTTCCTTTCCGTTTTCTCTTTTATTTTCTATTTTTCTTTTTCTCTTATTTCTTTTAAAGTCCTCTAGTACTCCTCTACTACTCTTCATTTTCATTTTCACTACACTATAACCTTACAAAAAAAAAAGAGAAGCCCTATCTTTAAACCGAAGATTATTCTCTCCCAATCTTGACTCTCTGTTTTCTACCTCAGAACACCTCTATTTCCTCTTTTCCCCTTCTCTTCCCAATCCAATTCTGTGAATCCTTGTAGGTGTCTGAGATACGGAGAACACTCTGGGAACAGACAGCTGCGTAGATCTGTCTCTCTCCTCTTGAGTCCCCCTTTTTCTCCTCCTGCTCATCTCTATCTCCCTCCTCCCTTTTCTCCTGTTCATGTAACTCTGTGAACCTCTCTGGGTGTCCCCAACAGGGGAGAATCTTTTCGCCATTAACCTAGAAGTTTTATTATCAGTGCTGTATAGTTGGAGAAGTCCTGAGACTACAGGAAGAATAAAACTGAAATCCAGAGGCAGGAAACTTAAGCCCCAAACCTGAGAACACCAGAAAACTCCTGACTACATGGAACTTTAAGCAATAAGTGACGGTCCAAAAGCCTCCATACCTACACTGAAACCAACCACCACCCAAGAGCCAGTAAGTTTTAGAGCAAGACATACCACGCAAATTCTCCAGCAACACAGGAACATAGCCCCGAATGTCAACATACAGGCTGCCCAAGGTGACACCTAACACATAGACCCATCTCAAAACTCATTACTGGGCACTCCATTGCTCTCCAAAAAGAAGAAATCAAGTTCCACGCACCAGTACACTGACGCAAGCTTCCCTAACCGGGAAACCTTGACAAGCCAATCGTCTAACCCCACCCACTGGGTAAATCTTCCACAATAAAAAGGAACCACAGACCTCCAGAATACAGAAAGCCCACTCCAGACACAGCAATCTAAACAAGATGAAAAGGCAGAGAAATACCCAAAAGGTAAAGGAACATGAAAAATGCCCACCAAGTCAAACAAAAGAGGAGGAGATAGGGAATCTACCTGAAAAAGAATTTAGAATAATGATAATAAAAATGATCCAAAATCTTGAAAACAAAATGGAGATACAGATAAATAGCCTGGAGACAAAGATTGAAAAGATACAAGGATTGTTTAATAAAGACCTAGAAGAAATAAAAAAGAGTTAATTAAAAATGAACAATGCAATGAATGAGATCAAAAACACTTTGGAGGGAACCAAGAGTAGAATAACGGAGGCAGAAGATAGGATAAGTGAGGTAGAAGATAAAATGGTGGAAATAAATGAAGCAGAGAGGGAAAAAGAAAAAAGGATCAAAAGAAATGAGGACAACCTCAGGGACCTCTGGGACACTGTGAAATGCCCCAACATTCGAATCATAGGAATCCCAGAAGAAGAAGACAAAAAGAAAGGCCATGAGAAAATACTCGAGGAGATAATAGTTGAAAACTTCCCTAAAATGGGGAAGGAAATAGCCACCCAAGTCCAAGAAACCCAGAGAGTCCCAAACAGGATAAACCCAAAGGCGAAACACCAAAGACACATATTAATCAAACTTAACAAAGATCCAAACACGAAAGAACAAATATTAAAATGCAGCAAGGGAAAAACAACAATAACACAACAAAGGGATTCCCATAAGATAACAGCTGACTATCAATAGAAACCCTCCAGCAGAAGGGAATGGCAGGACGAGTCTGAAAAGTAATGAAAGAGAATAACCTAACAACCTAGATTACTGTATCCAGCAAGGATCTCATTCAATATGAAGGAGAACTCAAAAAGCTTTACAGATAAGCAAAGTGAGAAAATTCAGCACGCACCTAAACGCAGCTCTTTCAAAAATGCTAAAGGATCTTCTCTAGACAGGAAATGCAGAAAGGTTGTATAAACGTGAACCCAAAACAACAAAGTAAATGGCAACGGGACCACACCTATCAATAATTACCCTAAATGTAAATGGGTTGAATGCCCCAACCAAAAGACAAAGATTGGCTGAATGGATACAAAAACAAGACCCCTATATATGCTGTCTACAAGAGACCCACCTCAAAACAAGAGACACATACAGACTAAAAGTGAAGGGCTGGAAAAAATATTTCATGCAAACGGAGACCAAAAGAAAGCAGGAGTCACAATACTCATATCAGATAAAATAGACTTTCAAATAAAAGCTGTGAAAAGAGACAAAGAAGGACACTACATAATGATCAAAGGATCAATCCAAGAAGAAGATATAACAATTATAAATATATATGCACCCAACATAGGAGCACTGCAATATGTACGGCAAACACTAATGAGTATGAAAGAGGAAATTAATAGTAACACAATAATAGTGGGAGACTTTAATACCCCACTCACAACTATGGACAGATCAACTAAACAGAAAATTAACAAGGAAACACAAACTTTAAATGACACAATGGACCAGCTAGACCTAATTGATATCTATAGGACATTTCACCCCAAAACAATCAACTTCACCTTTTCTCAAGTGCACACGGAACCTTCTCCAGAATAGATCACATCCTGGGCCATAAATCTAGTCTTGGAAAATTCAAAAAAATTAAAATCATTCCAGTCATCTTTTCTGACCACAGTGCAGTAAGATTAGATCTCAATTACAGGAAAAAAATTGTTAAAAATTCAAACACCTGGAGGCTAAATAACACGCTTCTGAATAACCAACAAATCATAGAAGAAATCAAAAAAAGAAATCAAAATATGTATAGAAATGAATGAAAATGAAAACACAACAACCCAAAACCTATGGGACACTGTAAAAGCAGTGCTAAGGGGAAGGTTCATAGCATTACAGGCTTTTAAACAATTCAAAGGAAAAACAAAAGAAAAAAAAAAAAAGCCAAATAAATAACAACTCTACACCTAAAGAAATTAGAGAAGGAAGAAATGAAGAACCCCAGAGTTAGCAGAAGGAAAGAAATCTTAAAAATCAGGGCAGAAATAAATGCAAAAGAAACTAAAGAGACCATAGCAAAAATCAACAAAGCTAAAAGCTGGTTTTTTGAAAAAAATAAACAAAATTGACAAACCATTAGCAAGACTCATTAAGAAACAAAGGGAGAAGAACCAAATTAACAAAATTAGAAATGAAAATGGAGAGATCACGACAGACAACACTGAAATACAAAGGATCATAAGAGACTACTACCAGCAGCTCTATGCCAATAAAATGGACAACTTGGATGAAATGGACAAATTCTTAGAAAAGTATAACTTTCCAAAACTGAACCAGGAAGAAATAGAAGATCTTAACAGACCATCACAGGCAAGGAAATCGAAACTGTAATCAAAAATCTTCCAGCAAACAAAAGCCCAGGACCAGATGGCTTTCCAGCTGAATTCTACGCAAATTTATGAGAAGAGCTAACACCTACCTTACTCAAACTCTTCCAGAAAATTGCAGAAGAAGGTAAACTTCCAAACTCATTCTATGAGGCCACCATCACCCTAATTCCAAAACCTGACAAAGATGCCACAAAAAAAGAAAACTACAGGCCAATTACACTGATGAACATAGATGCAAAAATCCTTAACAAAATTCTAGCAAACAGAATCCAACAACATATTAAAAAAATCATACACCACGACCAAGTGGGCTTTATCCCAGGAATGCAAGGATTCTTCAATATCCGCAAATCAATCAATGTAATACACCACATTAACAAATTGAAAGATAAAAACCATATGATTATCTCAATAGATGAAGAGAAAGCCTTTGACAAAATTCAACACTCATTTATGATTAAAACTCTCCAAAAAGCAGGAATAGAAGGAACATACCTCAACATAATAAAAGCTATATATGACAAACTCACAGCAAGCATCACCCTCAATGGTGAAAAATTGAAAGCATTTCCCCTGAAATCAGGAAAAAGACAAGGGTGCCCACTCTCACCACTACTGTTCAACATAGTGTTGGAAGTTCTGGCCACAGCAATCAGAGCAGAAAAAGAAGTAAAAGGAATCCAGATAGGAAAAGAAGAAGTGAAACTCTCGCTGTTTGCAGATGACATGATCCTCTACATAGAAAAACCCTAAAGACTCCACCAGGAAATTACTAGAGCTAATCAATGAATATAGTAAAGTTGCAGGATATAAAATTAACACACAGAATCCTTGCATTCCTATATACTAACAATGAAAAAACAGAAAGAGAAATTAAGGCAACAATACCATTCGCCATTGCAACAAAAAGAATAAAATACTTAGGAGTATATCTACCTAAAGAAACAAAAGACCTATACATAGAAAACTATAAAACACTGATGAAAGAAATCAAAGAGGACACAAACAGATGGAGAAACATAACGTGTTCATGGATTGGAAGAATCAATATTGTCAAAATGGCTATTCTACCCAAAGCAATCTATAGATTCAATGCAATCCCTATCAAGCTACCAATGGTATTTTTCACAGATCTAGAACAAATAATTTCACAATTTGTATGGAAAT